>NC_079528.1:8409239-8424239 GCF_003711565.1 Takifugu flavidus | reverse complement strand
GTGTGAAGATTCTCCGCCGCTCCGACGTCTGTGGACACGTCTGCAGCCACATCATCAACACGCTTCACTTTCAGGTCATTTACGCCGACTGGGGGTGACGGCGCCACGGCGCCGGGACGGGGGCCGCCTCCATAAACACCCGCCCGGAGGCGCCGCCGGTTTAATTTCTTTTATTCTAACTCGTCCTGTGGGTGACCAAAGCTACGAGGCTACACATTTACCTAGCAAAGTGGGGACATTTTGGAGTCCACAGGTGTGTTTGAGGGTTCAGACTTGGTTTGAAGGTCCAGGTTAGAGTTGGGTTTACGTTAAGGTTGGGGTCAGGGGTCAGGGGGGGGGGGGGGGGGGTCTGGGGGATGGAATATGTCTGTTAAAGTCCTCACAAAGATGGAAGTAGAAAATGTGTGTGTGTGTTTTAAGGGGAGGGGCTCCTATCTGATTCAGACCACCTGAGACAGACACCTGTGGTTTCCATAGCAATTTATCACCAGCTATGTAGCCATGCAACGGCCTCCCCCAGGTGGTTGTGGGCGGAGCCAAGCGTCAGACAGGAGGTCTAGACGACACAGAACACCTGAGATTTACGGCTTTAATGAGGAGGTCCAGACGGTGACGGTTAACAGAGGACGAGGACAGGAAGTGGAAACAAAGTGCCGATTAAATTTAACTCCAAATTATGTCTCCAAAGTCCCCGCCCCCCCACGGCTGTCAGCCAATCACAGACCTCAACTTTTTGCTCTTTAACATTTGGAAAAACGGATATTTGTTGAAGAAATTCTAACATTCCAATAAAACCAAAACTCCGGGTGGTCAGAGTTTATATTGTTGTGGTTTGGATCCAGTTTGGGAACATAAAATGACTTTATGATATTAAAGAGCTGATATTGATGCTGTGGCTCCGCCCCTTATCAATGACTCAAGCCTTGATCACATGATCAGATCTGAGCTTTGAGGCGATCGGTGATCGTTTGCTTTGGTCTGGAAGCTGATCTGACCTGTCAGCGTTCGGCTCTGATGAGCCCACACCTGGGGGGGTCTCAGGTGAGCCTGGGTGTTGACAATCCCTTTATCTGTGTGTGTGTGTGTGTGTGTGTGTGTGTGTGTGGCCCCCAGGCTCTTCCTGCAGGAGTCTCTCCTGCCCCTAACTGATGCTAACAGCTCCCCAATTGACACAATTAGCGGCTAATTGCTTCCCTGCTCGTCCCTGCTTGTTGGGTCGTCCATGTTGTGATCCAGTCTCCTCCTCCACACGGGTCGATCCAGTGGATCCGTTCCGGCACCAGTGTTCAGGTTTGGACCTCTGGGGCCTCCGGACTTCTGCCGACTCTTCGGGCTTCCTCGGAAAACTTGAGAAAGAGAAGATTTGATTTATTCTTGGTCGGTGTGAAGATTCTCCGCCGCTCCGACGTCTGTGGACACGTCTGCAGCCACATCATCAACACGCTTCACTTCCAGGTCATTTACGCCGACTGGGGGTGACGGCGCCGTGGCGCCGGGACGGGGGCCGCCTCCATAAACACCCGCCCGGAGGCGAGGTTTCACTTCATGATCACGTCAGGAGACGAAACTTCGGGACGTCTAAAGAAACAACGACAGACGTTTTCAACCGGAGGAACATTCAACGGTCGTCATGGGTTCCATCAGCAGCGCCGTTGCTACGACGACGGGATACAACAGCTAGCGGGTTAGCATCAAAGAGGCCAAGGCCGCGTGTCCAGGAGAAGACGCAGCAACGGCCGGAGGATCAGGAAACTTCGGCTAGTTTTCTGGAGTTTGTTGGAGTTTGTTGGAGTTTTCTGGAGTTTTGTGGAGTTTGTTGGAGTTTTCTGGAGTTTGTTGGAGTTTCCCGGGTCAGCCGACGGTGCCCGACATTCCCGCCGGCTGACAGAAAAGCTTCCGACGGTTTCGGCTCTCGTCTGTCCGCAGCCTCGCCGCCTTTGTTGGCCTGATGTCGAGGTTGCGATTCTTCGGCGAAGGACGGCGACCTGTGAGACAACGGGAGGGGGGGGGGGGACTGGAACCAGGTCGGTTCCTGCTGGCCCAGCTCCAGCGCTGACGGCGACCTCCTGAAACCAGACGATTCTGGCTGATTCTTGCTGATTCTGGTGATTCTGGTTGGTTTTGGTTGATTCTGGCTGATTCTGGCTGGTTTTGGCTGATTCTTGCTGGTTCTGGTTGATTCTAGCTGGTTTTGGCTGGCTGTTCTGGCTGGTTCTGGCTGATTCTTGCTGGTTCTGGCTGGTTTTGGTTGATTCTGGCTGGTTTTGGCTGATTCTTGCTGGTTTTGGTTGATTCTTGCTGGTTTTGGTTGGTTTTGGGATTCTGGATGGTTTGGCTGATTCTGCTGGTTCTGGTTGATTCTAGCTGGTTTTGGCTGGTTCTGGCTGGTTCTGGTTGATTTGGCTGGTTCTGGCTGGTTTGGGATGATTCTGGCTGGTTTTGGTTGATTCTGGCTGGTTTTGGCTGATCTTGCTGGTTTTGGTTGATTCTGGCTGGTTTTGTTGATTCTTGCTGATTCTGGTTGATTCTAGCTGGTTTTGGCTGGTTCTGGTTGATTCTGGCTGGTTTTGGCTGATTCTTGCTGGTTCTGGTTGATTCTGGCTGGTTCTGGCTGGTTCTGAACAGTCGCTCCTACCGACCGAACGACGCCGCGTCCATAAATCTGAGCTGCTGCTGTGATCGTGACAGGCGCCATAAATCAGCGTCGGCTCAGAAACGTGATAAAAGCCGCTGCTGCTCATCAGTTATTTACGAGCCGCTGGGAGGACAAATTGCTGCAGGAGGGGAACATTAGCAGCAGCAGCGGCGTGTTTTCACCTGCACAGCAGCTATGACAAAAATGCCCGAGACCAGCGCCGGGCCGCCGGGGGGGGGGGGGGGGGGGGGGGGGGTGTAATGACACACTGTCACACCTTATAACCACCTTCACACTCGTAAAGACGCAGCAACAAAGTAAACAGAGCCAAGAAGGACACAAGCGGAGCTGATGCTCAGGGCCGCGACTCTACCTGTGCAGGTGTGACAGCGTGAACTCACCCGTTCATCCGGTTTCTGCTGGAACGGCATCGCAGCGCCCCCCAGCGGCCAGGAGCCGCAACACCAACGTGAACCATTAAAAAAATTGAAATACCTGCGGAGCAAAGACACGTGCACGCGGTCTCACGTCCGCCAGGAACAGCTGCGCGCGCGCGTGGATGCGCCCCGCCGCTGGTTCGTTGCTCTCCGTCTGGCCACGCCCACTTTCGAGCTCCAAACGTAATTCATTAATGAGGTAATTAATGAAAATTCCCAAAAGAAGATAAATTAGTCGTCAGATAAGAACACATCAGTATAATTTCTCCTTTAACATAAAGATGCATCCTCCATCTGCTGCTCCTTGCTTAAGCATGTGTGCGCGTGCGTGCGCGCGTGCGTGCGGGCAGCAGTCCACCTACAGATGGTCAGACGCTCGTTCGTCTGTCACACCGTCACTGGCTGCCGCTGAAAGCTCCTGGACACGCGCACGGACGCGCGCGCGCGCACACACACGCAACACTTTCGCACATCTACTGTAGTTAAACGTTGACCCGAGGGTCAGGAAAGAGCCCAAATCCGGGCGGAAGCGCGCTACTGCCCCCTGGTGTCCGCCAGAGGAGCAGCGCCACCGGACGGAGCCTCATTCCGACCTCCAGGCTTTTATTTGACTTTTAATTAATTGGCTTTTATTTGACTACACGCGACCTAAAATTCGGAGAGGCAGATTTTCAGCTTTTTCTGTTGCAGGAGTCATTTAGTAATTAATTAGCGCCTCTCAGTTGGATTTCCTTGATTTTACGTGACAACAGGCAGTTGTGATTTCAGCTCCAGTTGGATCATTTCTTCTGTCACAGTTTTGCCAACAGCTGCGTTAAGATAAAGATAAAGAATAACACAACAATTAGCTGATAATTAGGCGTCACCAGAAACACAACTTCCTGTTTTTCCAACCGAGAGTGAAATATGACTTCTGTGGGCAGCAGAGCATAAAAACAGGGAAAACGCCGTGTTTTTATTTTATTTTATAAATATCCACTATTGTACAAATACACAATGTCCAAAATTAAAATAGAAATCAAGTCGACAATATCCCGCAATGGCGCAGCGCCCCCTGGAGGCCGGTCCGCACAGTACCAGCAGAGAGGAAAGACAATCCTACCAAAATAAGAGTCAAGGTTCTGACCGTGGCAGTCGAGGCTGACGGGAAGTCACGTGGTCGACCATCGAACCAAAATCGGCCTTTAGAAAATAATACTGGTTAAAAAAGTGACGGTAAAAAGTCACTTTGCTTTAGAAGCTTTTCAGAGGTGATTTGAAATGAGGCGAACGCCCCAAAACTGCTGCTAAAACAGGAGAAACCTCCCAAACGCACTGACGAGAGGAGGCGTCGCCATGGCAACGGCGAGGCGGAATAAAGCGTAAAGCCTCGATGGTGCACCGTACACCTTAAATAATGTTTGTGAAGAATTCGAGATGAGATGTGAGTTTTAAATTGTGGGATCAGAGGAAACGTGGATCAACTGATCCTGAGGTCCGGTTCTGGTTCGGCTCAGTTTACTGGAGAATTACTGGATCAAATCTGAATCCCATCAGGAGTCGAGACTTTCTTTGGTGAATCGTGCGTTTCGAGCGGGGAGGAAAAAAGCAACAAGATGTGGAAAAACGGGACGTTTCTCCAGGTTCTAAAAGAAAGTTCTACAAACAGAGAAAGTTCTGGTTCCCCCAGTGTGAGCGACGCTTCGACAGCAGAAACAAAAGAAAACTTGATCCGGACCCCACAGCCACACCGATGATGTCATTTCCAGCCCAGCCTATCAAAATAAAAGCAGCAGGAAACAGCCAATGAGCGGCGCCGCGGCCGGTCAGGTGATCTCGTGTCATCGTCTCCAGCCCGACACCTGAGGCCCCGGGTCACCTGTCAGAGGTCCACCAGGACTCCCCTACCCCAGCAGACACCAGGGGGTCTGGTTCTGGTCACAGCCCAGTCGGGTGTTGATGACCGTGCAGGGAGCCCCCCCGATCACCACTTCCTGTCGGCTCTCCACCTCATAACGCAGGTTAGACAGGCCGCCCTCGGGGTCCACCTTGAACTGCTCCTACAGGGACCAGAACCAGAGACCCGGAACCAGTGAGTGGAGCAGGGACCAGGAGGAGGGACTGAATTTATTTGAAAGGGATAAAAGCAAAGATCAAAGCAGACAAAAGCCATTTCTGCTCCTCGGGACGGTTGAGCCTCACTTCTAAGGGGGACTCGGGTCAGTACCTGTTTCTGGGCCGCGACCCTCTTCTGGTCCCTCTTCCTCCAGGCCGGGTCGTGTATGTGGAGGAAGGTTTTGTAACCTGTGGTAATTCCGCTCGGTCTGAACAACTAAAGGAACCAAAAACAACACAGTGACAATGTGCCGGAGGACATCCGGGCCGCTGGGAGCAGAACCCTCACCTGGAGCTGGGCTTTCTTCAGCCTCCGGTAGAACTCGTCGTCCTCGCGGCCCCACCCCCAGAAGCGGTTGGACATCCCATTGCACTGGAACAGAAGCGAATGTTCAAAGCTAAAACCAGTAAAACATCAGGAAGTGTCCAAACTTTTGCTTTCATGCATCTCGACCCCTCAATTCTAGCTCACGCCGCCTTGCTGCCACCTACTGGTGGCAAACATGTACTGCATCAGCAACAACAACAACAACAACAACAATACCATGTCGTAGTGCTTCTTGGTGAGCAGCAGGATCCCTCCCACGTACGTCTTGTAGTGGTAAAGGGGGTGGAGCTCCGGCGAGGCCACGTGGAACGGCCCCTCCTCAGGGAAGCCGTAGTCCAGGGCGTCGTTCAGGGGCAGCAGGTCCACGTCGTGCATCGCCAGGTAGTCGGTGTCGTTCCCGCTCTCCAGGTGACCCACGTTAATCAGAGACGCTCGGTTGAATCTGGGGGAACGGAGAGGACAGGGAGTGGTTGCGTTCAGCCCGGCGGTTCCAGGAGGGACCCGGCCTCACCTGTAGCGGTCCACCTGGTTGATGACCAGGATCTTGTGGCGGATCTTCTTCTTGCTTAGGAAGCCGTGCATGAAGGGGACGAAGACGAGCAGCTCCTCGAAGCGCTCTCTGAAGGGGACGATCACGGCCAGCTTGTGAGGACCCCAGGAGGGGTCGTCCGCGGCGGACGCCTGAGCCTCGGCCTGGCACGGCGGCGGGCGCTGCTGGGGGCGGAGCTGGGGGCGGTCCTCCGCCGATGAGGTCATGTCTCCCGAGCAGCTGAGCTGAAGCCAGAGCAGAGAGACGAGCAGCAGGACCGTGCAGACGATGAAGAGCTTGTAGATGGAGCACCTGGGGGACAGGAACCTGGAAGGACACGCCTCGGTCACGTGATCGCGTCTTGGCCTAGACACACTTACACACGTCAACGCATAAATAATGAGGAAAAGCGTGCACGCGAGACTCTGCTGTGGTGATGTCATCAGGTTAATGTCGCTGGAGCTAAAAAAAGGGCCAAAGCAACAGCTCGGTCCAAAGGGAACCGGCCCGGGGCGGGAATGAGCCTAATGAGCCTAATGAGCCTAGCTTAGCCGCTGGAGGGGGGGGCTAAGTTAGCTCGGGCGATGCTAAAAGCTCCCCGCCAGCTGCTGGTCCAGAGGAAACGATGGTGGTTCTGGTTTTATTCTGGAGGTCACGGTAGCGTGTGAACTGGGACTTTGAGGCTCCCAGACTCTAATGCAGCGGTGCCCCCCCCCCCCTCTTGCTGCTTTGATCAAGTAATTAAAGCAAAAACGTCTAGAATGATATTTAGATATTTGGAATCTTCCCAAGCAGCCGAACCCCCTCTGAAGGGCTGAGAACCAGCCGGAGAACCTCGCCAGTCACATCTACTCACTTCTCTTCTCGGATTTTAACGACCCAACAGGGGGAAAAAAACATCCATTGGTTTTTGTGAGTATAGCGGACAGAAGCTTCATTCTCTCACCTCCTCTCCTCCTTAAAGTAGAGCACCGGCTTTCTTCTCGATGGATACATCATCTTTGCTGATGATCACAGGTTCATTAGATCTCGCTTTTCGATCGGTCTCATCACTTTATGTTGACGGAGCCCGGACGCTCCTCCATGCTAGCCGCTTTAGCTTTAGCTTGCTCGACAGCCCCCAACGGTGATGGACGCTTAAGGCGTAAATAGGTGAGTTAAACCGGATCGTCTGGTTCTGGTTCTGTCCGCGACCCGCATGAATGGCAGCTCACCGCGACTGTACACGTAGCATGTAGCGGTTCACGCAGTCCGCTGCTCCGGGTTCAACAACTTTCATCTCGACTCCATTTTTTGTGTCAGTGAGCGGAAACGAAGCGACAATCAACCTTAAAATTCGGTAAATAGAATTTAAAAATTCTCGATGTGGAATCACACCGGTAATATTTGACGCGATTTGAGCCTAAATAGAAGCAGCACAAACAGGACGCGGCGTCGCTGTTCGACACGCTAAAGGGTCCGGGTGGAAACAATGACAAAGGTTCCTCTTACGATATTAGTCTGTTAAATTACATTAACAAAGAAATTCACTGATCATGATTTTAGTTTGGTCTTCTACAATTTATAGAAAATGTCTTACTTTTTCTATATTTTCCATAATATGAAAATGACTTTGGTCAACATTAGGAAGCCAGTTGGAATATTATTGTCATTAATTTACACAGGAAACAAATTAAAGCCATCGGCATTTCTGGCAGTTTTCAAAAAGTTTCATTAACAGCAGCAAATCTGACTGAATCAAACTGAGAAAATCTCATCAAACATTTCGTTTTAAATCCTCAGAAACCTCATCTTTATTTAATCAACATTTTGTTTTTACAGCAAATAGTTGAGTGTGTCTGACATGACTTTATAAACGTTATAAAATCACCCTGGGGAAGAATAACGATGTTAAAAATGTGACAAAACTTTATTTAACCAAGTTGACAAAAACTTATGAACATCCCAACTCAAAAATAAAAGCTGAAGTGCCACTCGTGTGTGAGGAGGTTCAGGTCGACTCCACAGCGAGTGAAGGTGAGTTTAGGTGGGACTTTAAAATCAAACCTGAGACCTTTGTTTTGGGTTATACAGTAGTTTTTCATGCAGTCCAACTCAAATCATCTCCCCCCCAACAAATTAAAAGCTTGTGAAAGGTTTCAGAGTCTCCCCCTGGTGGCTGGCTGCAGCACAAACCCCACCGACCTGCTAAAGAACAAAAACAACCTCCACACTGCAGCTTTTCCCAACATTTACCACACCGATATTGGCTCGAATGTCTGTTTATTCTTACTTTATTACTTATTTCATCTTGTAGAACGGTACATAAAATGATGGACAGGTCAGGTGTTTGCATGTTTGGTTGGATGTAAACCTGAAACTGCAGCTCTGCCTCCTGCAGAGGGTCCAACGGCGACGTGGTGCCGAGGCCGCCGCCGCCTTTAAGGTCGACGACCCCCAGAAATACATCAACAAAGATTCTCACACGTGCAGTAACAAGAACAAGCAAACTGCTTTATTTCAGCCGTCCCAGAGCCGCTGGCTTCACCTTGTGGAACAATAAACTGTAAAATCTCTCGTAGACTTTGACAGTAGGAGGGAAAAACAAACCTAAAAGACAATAAGTTGAATCGAACGAGTGTGATTTTCTGCATCATTTCAGGCTCCAACAGCAGTGACCACCGATGATCATCCCACTCCCAGTACTGCATCTTCAACACACACACACACACACACACACAACACACCACACACACACACACACACACACACACACCACACACACACACACACACACACACACACACACACACACACAGTAACTTTACACCAGCTTTTTGGCCTCAAAGAAGCTCTTGAGGTGTCTCATCTGCCAGATTCCGATGGCCACCAGGATGATGGTCTGAACGATGGACCACCAGAGGACTCGCTGGTTCGTGCTCTCGCTGGTCTGCCGGAAACGCTCCTCCCGATACTGAAGAGACAAGACACACACACGAGGAGAACATGCTGATCATCGTCGTCTTCCCTCTGAGACCCGGGCTTCTGATCTGACCCGGGACGGTGATACTGACCCTCTGGTAGTTCTGCTCCTTCTGGATCTGGTCCACCTGCTCCACCAGCTGCCTCACCCTGAGCTGCAGCTCTGTCAGCTTGTCTTTGGCGGCGATCTCAGCGTAGTTGTTGGCATGTTCACCGACCTGGATGTCCAGGTGAACTCTCTGCAACATGAATTAAGACATTAACACCATCACAACAGATTTCCCGTCAGACAGCAGCCTCACAAAGACACTGTCAGACTTTAAACGAGCTTCTAAATGTTACTATTGGTTCATGGCATTGCTCCTCCTCACCAACATTCCTCCTGCAAACAGGGAGAACTTGGAGGAGTTGGAGTGCAGACAGATCTGATGTTCTCCGGGTGTGTGAGAGGTGAAGGTGAAACGTCCCTCTGAACCGTACTGTCGAGACAGAATCACCTGCAGGCGACAGTCACGCACTTTAAACTCTGGCTGACGTTAACGGCGAAGACGTCGTTTATGAGAGAACCTTTACCTTTTCATCAGGATCTTTGACCTCCACAAACATCCCCAGACCCTGGGTGGCTGGAAGGTATTCCTCTTTCTGTTTGTCATATAGCTGAGTCCGATAGTTGCCTGAACAAACACACGAGCAGAATGGGAACGAATGGGAGAAAGCAGCAGATTCCACAGTCCCACCTCAAGATACCTCAGTCCTTGAACATCACTTCCTGTTTAATGCAGACGCGTAAAAACTGAAAATTCACAGTCAAAAATCAAATGTACTAAAGTGTGTACATGAGTGGTTGAACACAAACCAGCCATCCAACAGTTGTATACGTCCTCATTCATGTCCTATACGTTAGGTCACGTGTGAAGGCTCTTTATATATGTGTGTATCTTTAGTCTAACTGCTTCAAATATGGCCTTCTTCTACATGCAGATGAAAATATTAATATTTCTTAAGCTAAATATGTTTATGTAAATCTCAGCAGCCAAGACTCCGCCTGTTCTTTAAACCGGAAATAATGACATCACTTCCTGGTGATACTTAATTGAACAGGTGTTTGCAGTGTCACAAATGAAATCTACAAAACAAATGCATAAAATTACCGGATGTATGCCTATTGGGATTTTTCTTCAACATCTTACATGCAAACCCGACTTGAGAAAACACACGTGCTACACTAATGTAATATACGCCGAGACGTAATGTCATTCCAACTAATGGGTTTAAAAACAAACCATAACTGAGCCACCAGTTTCTGGTTCATGTTTTATTCCGGTGATAACAAAAGCCGCACATGTGCTGTAAGAAGCTTCTGTAAAACAAACTAAATCTGTGTGATTGGCCAACTGGATGAAGTTAAAGAGTTAGCCGTTAGCATTAGCCGGTGGCCAGCTCCGTGTCCAGACACTCACCGATGATCATCGTTTCGTCCGGAATCTCCTCGATGAAGCATTTCTTCTCGGTTTCTCCGATGTGGAAGTACAGCGAAGAGACAGCGCTATAGAAAACATTCAGAAGCAAAACCGACGACAAGCACGACCGCATCCTGAGTGGCACCATCTTCCTACCGGGAGATCGCTCGACTGCGCCTGCGCAGAAACAGCAGTGCCACGTAAACCATCGCGTCGCTCTGACCAATCAGAGAGCCGTATAGGGGTGCTGGTACTTGTAGTTTTTAGTCCTTGCCTCGTCTATCCCAACGGTATCTAGCAAAAGAATTCAAAAGAACACTTGTTTCATATTGGAGAAACAATCAGGAAACGCCTTTGGATCAACATCAGATCAAAGTATCTAAGAAAAAGTGTATAAGCAATAAAAGTAAGGGATTGGTGGGGCCGTTGTATTAACGGAGGCTGAGGGACTAGAGATGCATCAACACACACAGTTTCTATACAATCTTATTCTCATAACTATAGTAACTGCTACATATTAATGAAGGCGATGTTACTCGATCGGCCTTTAGGGGGCAGCACCCCGCCCTAGTGTCAGCACACGAAGAAGAACCTCCCTCCAAGCTGTTTCCATGGATATCCAACATGGCGACCGGTGAGCGCAACCTTCCTTGTTCATAATAAAAGATGCCCACAAACATGTGCTTGTTTTAAGATTAACCTCCGGGACAGACGCGCTTGTGTCCGAGGTTAATGTCCGTTTCACGGGCAGGAAAACGCCGCAGGAAACGAAACGTGGCAAATAGTCGTTATTTTCCTTCGATGCGGTAACTTTATATACGCTTCATGATGTATCACTATAAGATCAGAGCTGAATGCACGCGAGTTCGACTGGAATTATGTTGAATGCGAAAATGAGTCGCCCACAGTAAAAAGTAAAGGAAGCCGGCTGCTAATTTCTACTAAGTTTATGCTGTAAATGTGTCTGTTGCAGGCAACCAGACCGCTGTATCCTTCACCCCCCACACACACCTGTGTGAATGCGTGTGTTCCTCGACTCCTCGACTCCTTGACTCCTTGACTCTGCCCCCAGCTTACATCGACTCCTCTGCAGGTTCTCCTCTACCTCAACCAATGGTTCTTTGCTGCCTTCTACCTGGTGGAGGTTCTGATCTTCATCTATAAAGGTCCCTGCGGCTCAGAAAGTCCTTCTCCTCCACATTAACCAGGAAAAAACACACTTCTTTCACATTTATCTTTTAAAAAAAGTAATTCTTGCTGGGTCGTAGGGCTCTTACTGCCGTATCCATCAGACAACCTGGTTCTGGATGTGGTTCTGATGCTGCTCTTTCTCGGACTGGAGACTCTTCGGATCTTTTATGGTGAGACCATGTTTAAAGCAACATGAATCTGAGGCCATTCCTGCTCTCAGATGTTCTGTATTTAAATAAGGGCGACCTTTGTGCGTCACTCTGCCCCGGCCCAGGTTGGAAGGGGAACCTGTGCGAGCGCTCTCTGGCCTCCTGCCTGTCGCTCTTCCTCCTGGTTCCGTGCGTGGCGCTCGCCGTCTACGTGCTGCTGCTGCAGACCTTCGTCCTGAGGGTCGAGTTCATCCTGGCCGCCGTCCTGCTCGTCTTCTACGGGCTGGAGTTGGTGCTGGGGCTGGTGTCTTTGTTGGCCTTTTCAAGGTGAGCGTCTGCTGATTCGTTCCTCCTGATCGGGACACGCTCGCCTTCATTCCGCTCTCCTGACCAGGTCACATCTGTACTGAAGAGAACATCAGCTGGAGAGCGACCGGTGCTCCCTGTTTAACCCGGGAACGTCTGGATGAGGAACGTGGAGCGGATCCGGTAGCATCGTGGTGGATGAAGATGAAGATGAAGACGTCAGCTCTGTGCGGGCGTGAAGACGGAAGCCTGGTGATAAAAAAGTGACATTTATTTGTGAATAAATCTTTATTTTCATGTTTTTATATTAAAGGAGTTTACATTAATTTCTGTGTCAAACTTCTTTATTAAAAGATGACAATAAAGTGGAATTTAAACTATTAAAATGGAGGAAATGTTAAAAGGAAGGAAGCTGTAAACGTTGTTAGAGGGTAAAACTATAAACAGATCTAAACATTGGGAGGAACGTATTTTAAACATTAAAACTTACGCATTTATTTCGATATTTAACACACTGCTGCAGTTGGCTGAGGTGACCAGCAGGTGTCAGTGAAGCTCCAACACCAGCAGCTCTGGAGGCCCCGGAGGAAGAGGAGCGTCACAGATGTTCGTGGTGATGAAGATGAGAGGAAGACACGGAGAGGAAGAGGAGGCGGCCGTGGCGTCACTTCCTGTCAAAACCTTTCACGTTCACACATCCAATAATTATATGTGATCAAGTTACACATGAACCTTAAGGCTTAAAATCAGGTGTAAAGAGCCAATCAGGAGCATTGGGGGCGGGGCCTGCTCAGGTGGACCTCTGCTTAGCTTTTATTTAGTCTTTTATCCCCCATGAATAAAAATGAAATTAGAGTTTTATGAGCTTCAGAGTCTCTCCTGACATTTATACGAGCTCTGCTCAACTAAATTAGATTTGTGTTCACGGCAGCACGCGGAGGAAGAACAAGGACACAAACAAACAGGCGGCAAAATGTAACAGATGCAGAAAAGCATGATGGGAGCGCTAACGGAGCCGCCGCCCTTCATGCTAATGAGATGGAAGAACAGAAATCAACTCAAATGAGTCCAAGAAAGTCCTAATGACAGAAGGAGCAGATGTTAGCGGGGTCTGACAAACAGTCGTTAGCGGTGTCAGACCGTTAGCACTGGCAGCCACCGAGCTTCCGTAGACGGCGTCGATGATGGCGCCGCATCATCCATCCATCTGTCCTAAGGTCGGTTTATAGTCATCTGTCTCTAAATCCACATCCTTGTTTTCTTAATGATGATCCATTAAATCATGACTGCAAATAATTACAAATTCCTCCACAACTGTTACTGTCAGTAAATCTCCTCTTGACGGCATTTATCCTGCCTAAAGGTCAGCTGACCAACTTTTGCAATTTTATCAATCAACACACACAAAAAAAGGTGAATTAGTAACTAAAACCTTCACATTCTAATGTTTTCACATTTTCTGTTGGATTTTATGCACATTTTTGTTACTCGAAAGGGGAGCTGTAAATCAGCTGCAGTGCGCCCATGTGAACACCAGGGGGCGCCAACACCGTTCTTTCATGTCTGAGGTGGAAACATTAAACCTTGGTCGGTGATGGAATCGCGCGCGCGCGCGCACACACACACACACACACAGACGTGGATTTTTAACTGTTGTTTAATTGAAAAAGATTACAAAACCAACATTAATATCAGCATTTCATAACGTGTTGAAGAGGGTTTGTGCACGGTCCTGCCCCCCCGGAGAGGAACAGGTCAGGATTGTGGTCTTCCGGGGCCACGTCCCTGGCAACAAACCCCTCTTCTTCTCCACATTCGGCTCTTTTCTGCCGTTCTGTATCATCGGCAAGATCATAAGAAGGAATATTTCATCGAACTTTTCATATTTACATGTTTGTGTTGATGTGTTTTATTGCGTAATGCCTCTAAAACCCCTTCAGTCTTTTCCAGTGTTCAGCCTCAGCCGTAGCCCCGCCCTGTGGTCGCCCTGTGGGCGGAGCTACCGCCGGCCTCTGCTCAGCATTCCCAGAGTTCCTTGCTGCCTTGGCTGCAGCCGTGGTGCCGCTGCCATCCAGGCCCAACGAGCGACGGTACGCCGCGGAGAGCCGGTACAGGACGTCCGGTGGCGGGCCCGGGTGGGCGTCGGCCTTCTGCGTCATCAGCATTTCAAAGAGGGTGCTGACCTCAGACAGCAGGGCTCCGCCCAGTGGGCCGTCCTTGTCCGGACTTTTACCTGGGGGGACAGAGAGGGAACTTCAGGTTCAACTGGAAACTTCCCTCTCCGTCGTCTCCTCACGGGATTCAGTCAAATATTTACCGAAGGTGGAGAAGGACGAGGAGTCCAGGACGTCCCGGGGAAGGAACCCGCCCTCCGGGGACGGAGGCCCGTTGGGGATGAAGACGTTGTCGTGGTAATCGGTGGCGAGCGGGAGCGACAGCCTGGCCATCCAGGCCGGATCGCCGACATCTGCGAAGAGATCGTCTGCAGGGACAGACGGAGGTTAACAGAGTCGCTCGGTCCGGGAAGGAGACGGATCGGACGGTTCTGACGGAATTGTGACGGAATTCTGACGGAATTCTGACGGAATTCTGAATTCTGACGGAATTGTGACGGAATTGTGATGGAATTGTGATGGAATTGTGACGACTTGTCAGTTTTCTGAAATCACGACGTCACCGGGACATTGAAAATTTCAGTTTTGTCTTCGCTGTTTGGAATTTTGGAAGAACTGAACTTCCCGAGTTTGTCTGTGATCCGTTTTAACTCCCCAGGAAGAAGTTCAGGAACTCACGCGGCGCTTTTAATCAGTCGGCCGTCAACGCGGCGTCCATGCGCTGCGGACGTGACAGACCGCCAACAACGCCGCTGCCTCAACCCTCCCTTTATCTGACCTCACTTCCTGTGATGAC
>NC_079528.1:8396739-8404239 GCF_003711565.1 Takifugu flavidus | reverse complement strand
GCGATGCGGTAACTCAGCGCCCCGTTGGGTCCAGAGTCTGCATCTTCGGCTTTTATGGTGGAAGCAAGGAACCCGCTTCTGGTGCGGGGATCCACAGGAAAACTGGCGGCCGTTCCGTCCAGGTGAGTTCCCAGCTCAGTCACGATCTCCCCCTTGTCTGCATTGACAGGTACGCTAAGAGAAGCCACGCCCTTTCTGGGTTTAGGCTCCTTGATGACCGGGTAGTTGTCGTTTACGTCCTGGACCTGGATCTGGACGGTGGCGGAGCTGCTGAGCGGCGGGTGACCCTGGTCGATGGCCTCCACGATGAAAGAGTGGGAGCGGGACTCCTCGTAGTCGAGACGATGCTGGGCACGGATCACACCGCTGGTCTGGTGGATGGAGAAGTACGCGTCGACATCGGCGCCGGTGACATTGCGTATGAAATAAGACACCCTCCCACTGAGGTCCAGGTCAACGTCGTGGGCCTCGACCTTGAGCATCTGATACCCCGTCCTGTTGGTTTCTTCAAAGGAAGCCTTGTAGATGTTTGTGGAGAACACGGGAGCGTTATCGTTCTCGTCCACCACCTGGACAGACATGTGTTTCACGCTGGACAGTGGTGGATCTCCGTAGTCCTGAGCCAGGAGGGTGAGGTTATACCAGGTTACCTGCTCTCGGTCCAAGGTGCCGTTGGTAACAATCATGTAGTTTCCACCTTGCATGTGTTTAAGACGGAAAGGGCCGGAACCTTCGAGGATTTGAGCTTTCACTTTGCCGTTTTGTCCTGAATCTGCGTCCAAAACCGTCACCAGGGAGAGGAAGGTGTCTTTGGGTGCTCCTTCCAGCACGGTCGGCCCCGGAAAACTGGACCGATCCCAGTCGGCGAGGATCCTCGGTGCGTTGTCGTTCACGTCCAAGAGCTTAATGTGCAGTTTGCAGTATGCGGGGATGGCGTTGGGGCCACGATCACGGGCTTCAACCACAACCTCGTAGGAGGTCTGGACTTCGTAGTCCAGAGGCGCTTTGAGACTCACAGCTGCCGTTTGTGGATCCACAGCGATGAGCCTCTGAACCTCGGGTGCGTGTGCTTGCTGAGCGAATACACGACCTCTCCGTTGACTCCCTGGTCCGGGTCAGTGGCCTTCAGGCTGATGATGGTGGTCCCACGTGCCGTGTTCTCGGGCAGCTCCACCGTGGGCGCGCTGTCCTCAAATGTGGGACTGTTGTCGTTTGAGTCTTGGATGCGAACGTGGATTAAGGTGCTGCCGGATCTGGGGGGGTCGCCTTTATCCCACGCCACCAAGATGAGGTCAACCGAATCCTGGACCTCCCGATCCAACTCTCTGATGATCACTAACTCTGCCTGCTTTGTTCCTTCAGGACCGACTGTTACATCCAGAGCAAAGTATCGGTTAACGGACAGCGAGTAGGTCTGGAGCCCATTCGGCCCCGCGTCGGGATCCACCGCGCGTTCCAGGGGGATCCGCATCCTGAGCCCGGCTATCTCCGAGATCTCCACGTCCTGTTCTGCGTTTGGGAATTGTGGGCTGTGGTCATTCTGGTCCATCACCTCCACTCGAACCCTCAGGCAGTTCATGGCACCGCTCTTCCTGTAGAGAACGCTGAAGGCTACCTCGCAAAGGTCGGATCCCCGGCATAGCTCCTCCCTGTCCAGCCGACCTTGGGTGGCGAGCACCCCGTCCCGAGCGCCGACAGAGAAGGGAAGGGCTCTCTGGTGCTCCACCACCTGGAAATCCTCAAAAGGCCCACCTTCATCCCTCTGTCGAAGGTCATCCACCAGACAGCCGACCCGGGTTCCTGAGGGCTGCTCCTCCCAAACGCGGTACTGGAGGGTGACCGACGTCGACTCCGAGGCGCGAACATCACAACACAGATCCGAGAGCAGAAGCAGGAGCAGCAGCATCGTGAGGAGACGTTAATCTGCTAACCGGGCTAAAGAGACATCCCAGACTGGCCTCAACACCGTCCCTTCTTTAGATAAAGCGGCAAAAGGAAGCGTCCCAGAACTTCCTGGCTCCAGTTTTCTTTTTCTCCAGCAACAAGATCAAAACTCAGGTGGGAGAAAGAAAAGTTTTCTCCTCTTGAAAAAGGACGGATGATTAAAATTCCTCCTCTCCCTGCTGCTGCTCCTGACTCGGGCCGCTGCTGGCGTCCGACTCGGACCTCATCCTCTCAGCTCGGGGACGTCTGGGTCTGGATTTGGGTCTCCGCACGCTGGTAGAGTCCCGACCAATCAGAAGGCGGAGGGGAGGTTTCCTATGCTAATGGTCTGAGCTCAGCACAAAGAAAAACCCCCGTTCCCTGCCCTCAGGAAACTCTCCACAACTCCGGAGTGCTTTTAAAGAAATGTGACACCCGCCCCCCCCCCCAGGAAAACCTAACAAATCCAGCTGCCCCCCCCCCCCCCACCACACCAAATTAAGAGAGTTCCACCAGTGTTACACCCGTAAGCATAACGGTCCCGCCTGAGTGAGTCCAGATCAATGTTGCTGAAGGATTTAAGGGTTTATGTCACACGATTCCTCACAAAGACACCAACTCCCAGAATGCACAGCGGCAGGGAAACTTTATTCAGTGCATTTTACATCTTCGGTCCAGAATCAAAATGCTAATTTAGCATTTAAACCTATATTAGTGATACGCGCGGAGGTTGGTCAAGACACATCAATACAGGTCATGAACAGACCTGTTAGCTGCTAACAGTTAGCATAGGCTAAAAGAACAACGTAACAAGAGTCTGCTGATGCAGTTACGGAACCACGGCTGAAACCTGCGTTCATGCACGTCAGGATAAAAAGAGCAGTGACAGGAAACCTCAGGCTTTATGAAGTGGGAGTCAAACGTGGCTTTGATGTGTCTAAAGTCACAGACATCAAAGGCACAGACGTCACCTTCCCCCATTAAACGAATAACGCTGTGGAATCGGGATGAAACGGATCCAACCGTGCGCTCGTTACGACACGAACAGAAGCTGCTTTATAACAGAGAAGAAGAGATTGTTTGTGTTTAACTGTTTGTGTTTAACTGTTTGTGTTTAACGCTTAACCGCTAATTTAGCCGTTAAATGAGGGATTCAGCTGCAGATCCACAAAACGCACGTGTTTATTTAGAGGCGCTTCAGGCCGACCACTTTCCCCTGGAGCTCGCCGTGGTGGGGGAGGGGGCAGCGGCTCCCACCAGATCAACGTGATTAAAGAGGAAACACTTTAATTAGTTTCACAATAAAAGTGTGATGGATTAAAAAAGGGCTAAAAGAGTCACGAGAGGATCACAGGTCAACCAATCAGGGGGCTTCATCAGCAAAACAAACAACCTCAGCAACACGACCTCATCTGTGTGTGTGTGTGTGTGTGTGTGTGTGTGTGTCTGTGTGTGTGTCTCTGTCAGTGTGTGTGTGTCTGTGTGTGTGTGTGTGTGTTACCTTCAGGAACAGAATGCTTTTGCAGACGCTCAGGCAGGAACGCGTCTGGTTCTAATTCATTCACCACCTGTGTGCAACTGTGGTCGCCGTGGTTACATACCGCCGGTCTTCCTGCGTGCTGCCACAGTTTAACAGCCGCTGGTTAACGTCGACGCTTTGGTCGCTTTACTCTTCGCTTTTATTGATTTTGAGCTGAAAATGTGGCTGCTGAAAAATAGTTTTCAACAGGAAAGAAAGAAGAAAGTTGAGTCAACGCAGCACAACTGCCACAACACAACTGCCACAACACAACTGCCACAACACATCTGCCACAACACATCTGCCACAGTGTATCTGCCACAGCACAACTGCCACAACACAACTGCCACAGCACATCTGCCACAGCACAACTGCCACAACACATCTGCCACAGTGTATCTGCCACAGCACAACTGCCACAGAACATCTGCCACAACACATCTGCCACAACACATCTGCCACAGTGTATCTGCCACAACACAACTGCCACAACACATCTGCCACAGCACATCTGCCACAGTGTATCTGCCACAGTGTATCTGCCACAGCACACTGCCACAATGTATCTGCCACAACACATCTGCCACAGCACAACTGCCACAACACAACTGCCACAACACAACTGCCACAGTGTATCTGCCACAGTGTATCTGCCACAGCACAACTGCCACAATGTATCTGCCACAGCACATCTGCCACAGCACAACTGCCACAACACATCTGCCACAGCACAACTGCCACAGTGTATCTGCCACAACACATCTGCCACAGCTGCAGCGGTTTTGGATGATTTTGAACCAAATAAACTCTGATCTGATGAACAAACTCCAGATGACCCAGAAACTTCTGCTCTGATCTCATCACACTTCCTCCATCATTTACGGCCTCACCGTTGCTATGGGCGACGCCAACGCTGCATTTGATTCAGGAGACATTAAAGGTTCCTGATAGTCCGACGTCTTTATCCCACTGTTGAGCTGAAACTGGTGTGTGTGTGTGTGAGAGAGAGTGTGTGTGAGAGTGTGTGAGAGTTTGTGTGTGTGAGAGAGTGTGTGTGTGTGTGTGAGTGTGTGTGTGTGTGTGTGTGAGTGTAAGTGTGTGTGAGTGTATGTGAGTGTGTGAGAGTGTGAGTGTGTGTGTGTCTGTGTGTGAGTGTGTGGTGTGTGTGTGTGCGTGTGTGCGTGTGAGTGTGTGTGTGTGTGTGTGTGTGGTGTGTGTGTGAGTGTGTGTGTGGTGTGTGTGTGAGTGTGTGTGTGTGTGTGTGTGTGTGTGTGTCTGTGTGTGTGTGTGTGTGAGTGTGTGTGTGTGTTGTGTGTGTGTGTGTGCGTGTGTGTGTCTGTGTGTGTGTGTCTGTGTGTGTGTGCGTGAGTGTGTGTGTGTGTGAGTGTGTGAGTGTGTGAGAGTGTGAGAGTGTGCGTGTGTGTGTGTGAGGTGTGTGTGTGTGTGAGTGTGTGTGTGTGTGAGTGTGTGTGTGAGTGGGTGTGTGTGTGTGTGTGAGTGTGTGTGGTGTGAGTGTGTGTGGTGTGTGTAAGTGTGCGCGTGTGTGTGTGTGTGTGTGTGTGCGTGTGTGCGTGTGAGTGTGTGTGAGTGTGCGTGTGAGTGTGTGTGTGTGTGTGTGTGAGTGTGTGAGTGTGAGTGTGTGAGTGTGCGTGTGAGTGTGTGTGAGCGTGTGTGTGTGTGTGTGTGTGTGTGTGTGTGCAGGATGTAGCCGCTGACCCCCCCTGGTCCTGATAACCATCACTTCTTCCTCTCTTGTTTCCAACCGTCCGTCTTTCACTTCGGCTCATTAAAGCTAAAACGGTTTATGAGCCAAGTCTCACCCAGTTGCATCATGGGTAATTTTCTGTCATCGCTGCCCTTCTGTTGCTGGTGTGTCTGCGTGGCGGCTCTTCATCACCTCTCCTCCTCCTCCTCCTCACCTCCTGTCGGGCGTCTGTGGACGAGCGTCCGGTCACAGGAAACAGCCTGATGGAGGAAACAGGAAGTCCTGTTGGAAGGTCTGAAAAAACTGAAACTGCTCTTTTCTGCCAAGGCGAATCCGGATTTCCCACCTGTTGCATCTCCTGGAAGCTTCTTGTTGGGAATTGTTGGGAACGTTCCACCATCCTCGTCCATCGATCCGTCTGGACGGTCACTGCAGGGATGGACGGGAGCGTCCTCCTTCCTCACCTGGACACACCTGGAGAACCTCCCCAGGGAGGCGTCCCGGACTCCTCCAGGCTGCAGGACCACGTCCTCTGGTGGAGGAGCTCATCAGATGAAGATCAACTCCACGTGTCATTAATTCTCTTTTCGTTGGGAACCCGGAGGAGGAGCTGGAAGCTGCGGTTTGTTTCTTCTCTGGAGGTTCCATCGCTCCTTCTGAACCCTTTCATCCCTGGTGGAACCGCAGAAGAAAAGGTTAATGATGTGTTTCAGACCCGGGAGGCCAGAACCCCACTTTTATTTCTGTGACCCAGATTATTCTCAGAACAACAGACGTGTTGGATTGTGGGTAATCAGCCGCTCTGCTTCATCTCCTGGACCTTTGACTCCTTTTTCTGCTTCCCGTTAGCAACAACACCTTGATTTCTGTTCTCCCAGCTCATTAGCATGAAGGGCGGCGGCTCCGTTAGCGCTCCCATCATGCTTTTCTGCATCTGTTACATTTTGCCGCCTGTTTGTTTGTGTCCTTGTTCTTCCTCCGCGTGCTGCCGTGAACATAAATCTAATTTAGTTGAGCAGAGCTCGTATAAATGTCAGGAGAGACTCTGAAGCTCATAAAACTCTAATTTAATTTTTATTCATGGGGGATAAAAGACTAAATAAAAGCTAAGCAGCGGTCCACCTGAGCAGGCCCCGCCCCCAATGCTCCTGATTGGCTCTTTACACCTGATTTTAAGCCCTTAAGGTTCATGTGTAACTTGATCACATATAATTATTGGATGTGTGAACGTGAAAGGTTTTGACAGGAAGTGACGCCACGGCCGCCTCCTCTTCCTCCCCGTGTCTTCCTCTCATCTTCATCACCACGAACATCTGTGACGCTCCTCTTCCTCCGGGGCCTCCAGAGCTGCTGGTGTTGGAGCTTCACTGACACCTGCTGGTCACCTCAGCCAACTGCAGCACAGCTCCGTCCTGATGGAGCCGCTCAGTCACACACGCGAGGACTTGAGGGTTCCTCTGGAGGGTTCCTCTTGAGGGTTCCTCTTGAGGGATCCTCTGGAGGGTTCCTCTTGAGGGTTCCTCTCCGGTTGAGAGGAACCTGGAAAACCTCAGACTTGAGGAAACTATCCAGCTGATCCTTGTTGGAGTCACAAGCTTAAAAGTGTAAACCTGTTTTTTTTCTGTGGCCGTTTGTGGAGGAGAGTGGGCAGTTCTCAGCTTGGACGGTGGTTCCTCAGGACCCCTGAGGTGGTTCCTCAGGACCCCTGAGGCCGCCTCAGGACCCCTGAGGTGGCCTCAGGACCCCTGAGGTGGCCTCAGGCCACCGCCCTGATTTTGTCGGGTCTTTGACCAACAGATTTCCTCCTTTTACTGTCGACACTTCATTTTCCGCCCTTTGACTCACTGTGGAATTAGAGATTAGAGACGGACGACTGGAACACGTTTGTCCACAGAAGACAGAGAGATAGAGATAAAGTTCTGGAGCTCCAGGAACCAAATCCGGGCCGAGCGGTTTGTGTTGGCGACAGAGAGAGCTGTTCGTTAACCTTCCGTGAAGTCTGCAGAGGAAAGATGAAATTAACTCCGAGCGCGGAGCAGCGAGGCCAAAGCCGACAGATTTGCTTCCTCCACAGATGGAAATAAAGCTGCCGCCACCTGTTCCAGCGACACGGAGCCAATAACTGCAGCAAAACAGCAGAATTCATCCGCACGTCTCCATGAGGAGGCCAGAGAACATCAGACATGTGCAGACATGTGAAAGAAGAGCTGAGGAGGGCGGAAGGGCGGCCCAGAGCAGCTCTGACCTCTGACCTCTGACCTCTGAGCCTCACAGCTTATTACCTTTCTAACATTATTGAGTTTCCCCCATAAAAGCCCAATAATCAGGGCGTCCTCAAGTCCTCGTTCTTCAC
>NC_079528.1:8299239-8394239 GCF_003711565.1 Takifugu flavidus | reverse complement strand
ATCTATACACATCTACACACACATCTATACACATCTATACACACATCTATACACACATCTACACACATATCTACACACATATCTACACACCCATCTACAACACCCATCTACACACCACACCCCTACACACTGTATATACACCTCTACACACACATCTACACACCCATCTACACACCCATCTACACACACTGTATATACACCTCTACACACACCTCTACACACACATCTACACACACATCTACACACACATCTACACACACATCTACACACACATCTATACACACATCTACACACACATCTACACCACACTACACACACACTGTATATACACATCTACACACACATCTACACACATCTATACACACATCTACACACACTGTGGTCCACCACCAGCGGCACCAAACACCGGTCAGGCTGCTCCTGACCCGTCTGTTAGCGCGATGCTAACTGAAAGAGCAGCGTATCGTTGGGTGTTTGCTCGGGGACCATCGTGGCTGACCACTAGGGGGCGCTGTGAGGAGCGGGCCACTAGGGGGCGCTGTGAGGAGCCGCCCACTAGGGGGCGCTGTGAGGAGCGGGCCGCTAGGGGGCGCTGTGAGGAGCGGGCCACTAGGGGGCGATGTGAGGAGCGGCCCACTAGGGGGCGCTGTGAGGAGCCGCCCACTAGGGGGCGCTGTGA
The DNA here is from genome assembly GCF_003711565.1 of Takifugu flavidus. NCBI lineage: Eukaryota > Metazoa > Chordata > Actinopteri > Tetraodontiformes > Tetraodontidae > Takifugu > Takifugu flavidus. The sequence continues at coordinate 8,393,560 of NC_079528.1, read as the reverse complement.
GGAGCAGCATCTGCTCGTCTTTGGAGCGTGTTAGCTGTTAGCACGCGCGTTAGCGTCCTGCTCGCTGGAGCCCTGGAACAAAAACAGCAGAAAAAAGACGCTTTTATTACTTTGATATTTCGGCGCCTGATTGATGCGACGGTGGATCCGATGAACGGAGGGAATTTGTTTGATGAGTGTCGGCGGATCCTCCTGCCAGTAAAACACTCTGGAATTGAAAGTAAAGTCAGCGGCGAGGTGTCGGGGGGGGTTGAGCCCCGCGCAGATGTAATCGCCGCTCCCTCTTTTTTATTAGCAGATGGATTTGCCACCGGGCCGCGGCGCCGGTTTAACCTCCTAATCAGGTATCGCCTCGCTCGGCGAGCCGCTGCGGCTTCAATTAAGGCGGCGAGGCCGAGAGAGGCGGCGAGGAAGGAGGGAAAACAGAGAAATAATGAAAGATGGCGGAGGAGATGCAGGAAAATGAAAGTGGCTGACAGAGACAGATAGACGCCCAGATTCCCCCGTATGAAAGAGCCGGAGAAGATAAAAGCCACATTATTGGGGAGATTTTCCCTCGTTCCTGCCTCTCGACAACTTTTTGGTCTCTATATTTTGCCCCTCCCACTTTCCGTTGCCTTGACGACGCGCATTATCGGCTGCGGCGGCGTCACGTCGCTGCCATTTTCCGAAGTTGACCTCCGACGAGGAGCTTCCAGAAACGGGCCTTTTCTTCTGGAATCTGCTGGTTTCCCTGAGGATTCCCAGTATTCCCAGTGGTCCCAGTATTCCCAGTGGTCCCGCTGTGGAGTCACCTGAGCGGGAATCTGGCTCTCCGGCCTGGGGCCTCCTCCTCCTTCCCGGGATTCTCCTGCTCTCATTATTTTCCTTCACTTTCTCATCCGTCTCCTCGACTTAACGCCGCGCCGCTTCGTTAGCATCCCTAGCTTTGCATAGCTAAACAGGTGAGAAGCGGCCCGGCTGATCCCCGGAGACGCCGGCGCCGCGGCGGCTGTCAGTCAGCGGAGGACGGTCGGAACGTTTGTTTTGGGACGGCGAGTAAACGGGAGGACTGATGGGCGCTAGCTGACGTAGCCGCGGCGCTGACCTGCTTCCACAGAGCAGAGATGAAAGCAGCAAAGAGCTTTGATGAGCGTGACGACGAGGACTGAAGCTGGAAGCGACCAGCAGGAGGCCGGCGAGCGGTGACACGAGGTCCGAGAGAGAATCCGGGTCGGTTCTGGGTCGAAGCTCCTGCCAACATCTGTTCTGGCGCTAGCGTGTTCGCGGCTACTAGGACACAAGTGCCAACGTTTTCCACGCTACAGCTCCAATTTTAAATGGGGGAAAAGTTGCTAACCCAGCCCCCCGTTGCCATAGTAACCATAGTTTAGATTCCTGTCCGTGAGTAAAAGATTCGAATGGACTTGAGCCCGGAGACGGACCAGTTTTGGACCGAACCCACGACACAGGCGACACGTTCAACGCTAACGAGAGGCTAACGAGAGCCGGGACACGTGTTCCTCTTAATTAACCGGGAGGAGCCGCTCTCCGTCCACGCCGTTGCCGATCAAAATTAGCAAAATTAGCAAACGCACTTGAAATCTTGGGAATATTCCCAAATTCAAAATTCCCTTTTCCCACTTCTGCTTGTTGGTTCCGGGCAGCCTCGGTATTCAACTGAAGCCTCTGAGTGACCAGCCGACACTAGCATGCTAAAGCTAGGGCTGTGCTAGCTGCTAGCTGCTAGCTGAGGGCTCTTGTTTTCTGTTTTCACGTCGCACAATCACAGGCCATAATTTGCACTTCGGGAACGGCGAGCCGCTCCGTGCGGAGCTCTTCCCTGTTAGCGGGAATGCCCTCGCCTTCATCTTCAGTTCAGCTGGAAGATGAAGGCGAGGCGTCCGCCTGCGGAGCCTCGGCGCCTCGGGCAACTTGTTGGTGAATTTGTTTTGTTTTTTCCACCTCGCTCTTCCGTCTTTGTTCCGGTCCTCCGCTGCTTCCCGCCTGCAGAAATAGATACGAGCTCAGCGGGGATTCGATGGGAGCCGGAGCAGCGACGGAATATCACGACTATCAGGGATGAACGAGGGTTAGCGTTGCCGCGCTCCTCTCGCCGCCGCCTCTTTCCGAGACCATAAAAGAAGAAGTTTGGGTTTTATTTGAAGTGCGGAATCGCCATGGCGACGCTCCGCGGGGGGGGATAAAAGGCCCAGCAGGTAATCCATCAAAGACAAAAGCAATATGATGTAAAAGTTGCCTGGAAACGCGCTAATTGTTCCGTCACGGCTGCTGTGGAACAGTTTTCTGCACAATCCCATTAGCATGAAAGTTAGCGCCATTAGCATGAATGTTGGTGCCAAACATTTATCCCACTCTGGGATAAGAGACCTGTAGTTGGAGTTAAATTCAACTCAAAGCAGCTTCCAGCGGAGCCTCGGGACCAGCGGAGCGTCGGGACCAGCGGAGCCTCGGACCAGCGGAGCCTCTGGACCAGCGGAGCCTCGGGATCAGCGGAGCCTCGGGACCAGCGGAGCCTCGGGATCAGCGGAGCCTCGGGACCAGCGGAGCCTCGGGATCAGCGGAGCCTCGGGACCAGCGGAGCCTCGGGACCAGCGGAGCCTCGGGATCAGCGGAGCGTCGGGATCAGCCTCTATTTGCTCTTCCTCCCGCCCCGCCGCCGACATCGCCGGCATCTGTTGAGGAATCGGACCTTCCACCTCTTGGCATTCTCCTCCCGGCTCGGCCGCTCAGAGACCATTAGAGCGCTGGCGCCGCAGGTAGCGAGCGAGTGGCTGAACTCATTCCGCGGGTTAATTAGAACAAAGGGATCAGCCTTTCGCGGAGCCGGAGCCTTTCGATTATTGAAAGGTTGTGGCGCTCTCCCCCCGCGGGCCGATGGAGCCGCGGCGCCGCCGCCGCCGCTCCATCGGCGGCTAAATGCCACCTATCAATCACCGGACGGCAACCGGCCTCCGTCATTAGCGCGCTGTGATTGAGAGGTAAACTTTGTAATTATCCTGAGGCAAACGGGAGCAGATATTAATATGCTCCACAGGGGGGGGGGGGGGGTGTTGGGGGGGGGGGGGGTCGGAACAACGCGGGAGACTTCCGTGTCTCACCTGCGGCTACGACGGCGGAGGATTCGGCTGAAACAGGATTCTTTATGAGAATATCAAACGGCGTGTTGTAACAGATCCCGGCGCTCCGGGCAGCGGGATCAGGGATCGGCGGCGCCACTCAGGCCCGTTTAATGATCACGGCTCCGGGATCACGACGCTCCGCTCTTTCATGGAAAACTGCCGCTTCTGAATGTTGGAATCGGTGCAGATGTTTATTACTGCGTTAGCATTTCGACCTGTTTACCCGCTTAGCGAGATGTTAGCTAGCATTGTTGTGTGTGAGCCAGTCGTGACTCAGCTAGCTTTAATGGTGACCTCTAGCTAGCACCTGCGGCTAAGCTAACATCCGCCACACGCTTAAAGTTCTTTTGCAGTTTTGTTGAAGCCATTTGAACAAATATGAATGAAGGATTCCGAGGTTTTGGTCCCGGTTCCGTCCGATCCATTAGCGCTAACCGACCTGGCCATGCGAGTGACCATGTGACCAGCTCCCTCTCTATTGGTCGATCTCTCTGAAGGTCGGAGGTCACCAGAGGAAAGTTTCCTGTGAACAGGAACGAGCGACCTTTGAACTCTGACCAGTGGCTGAAAACACGGAGCGCCGGAGTTTTTCAACCTTCTTTTCATGAAATTTCTCCTTGAAGCTTTTGTTCTCCGGCGGTGAATGAAGGAAGCGTTCCAGGCGTGAGCGGGAATGCTCTCACACAGGTCCGGAGGTCGGCGCAGGAAACACATTAGGATCCATCAGCAGGTTCAAAAAGACGCGCTGAGGCTTTTCAGCTCGGAAATCTTCGGATTTCCTCTTTAAATTTCAATCGTTGGGATGGTGGAGCGGCAGAAACCAGCCGGAATCCCACCGTCGGCGTCGGCTTCCCGCTCAAGCTGCAGCCGGATGAGCAACTCATCCGGGCCCAGGACGAGGCCCTGTGGAACTGGGCGTTTAGGGATCAGGGCCGGTCCGGTTGGGAACGTTTCTGCACGGATCCACCAGCCGATTCCACGGCTTTGTTTTGTAAAGAATTCCTCCTCGTGGAAAATTCTGGACGTCCGACAGCAGTCGTGGCGGTCCGGAATTCCACGTTCTGGCCTCACGCAGTTCGTTTTCCATTCGAGCGGAGAATTTCCGGGAGGGTGCGACAGGTTGTGCCCAGCCGGCGGTCCGGTTGCTGGGAGACATTACACACTCAGCCGGATTCCCATCAGTCACAGCCGGATCCACTTTTCAGGCTCGGATGAAGGCGTGCGAGGTGGCGATGAGCTGACAGGTCACGCTCGGTCGCCATGGCGCCGAGCAGGGTGATGTGCCCGAGTCCCTGCAGTGCTCCGCGGCTGAAGTTCGGAACGCCAATTAGGAATGACGGCCATTCCGTGTGGGAGCCGATGTGGCAAAGAGGGAAAATCCACACGTACGGAATTAAGCCCTTTTGGAGGAAGCCGGTCAGCTGTAAACGCTCCCATTTGAATATGAAGTTTTTATTTAACGCTCCGGAACCGGAGGAATTACAGATTCCCCTTAAACGGAACGCCGCAGCCGCACTTTTCAAATCCCTCCTCTTAAGCCGCCACTGGATTATCCCGCAAACATCTGAAGCGTCCTCTTTGTAACGCTGACATTTCGCCGGCGTGAGCGTTTCCCAGCGTCGGAGGCGGCTCCGATATAAACGCTGCTATTTGTTTTTCTCCGCTCCGAAGCGGCGGCGGAGTTACGGAGCAGTGAGCTAGAAAATGACATTTTAAAGTCAGCGCTAGCCGCGGCGCGGCGTCGTGCCCTTTCCTCCGCACGCTAAATATTAACAGCATCGGCGGCTCCTCGCCGTCTCCCCACGCAGACGCACGGGAAGCGAAGGAAGCGGCAGCGGCGTCACGGATGTGGGAGGAAAAACTGGGAATTTCAGCGCCGTCGTGTCCAGATGAGCTAAAGTTTGGCAACGTGTCCGTGAGAGATGTTAACTACACGCTAAGCTAGCTGCAGCGCTCGCTAGCGGGTTGAGAGAGAGTCACCCACGTACAGGGAGAGAGAGGTCACATGTTCAAACCCAAAAGGACTTCCTTAGCGTCCCGCTAATGCTGCTAATTCGGTTTTGGTTAAACTTGGAGATGTAACAGGAAGTTGGAGTTCTTAGAACCAAGAGAAATGAAAGCTAACGCTGTCGTCACGAAGAGCTTTGATCTCAACAGAGCGTCCCTTTAAAATTAAAGGTCAGGCTAATCGGAGAGTAAATGTTAGCAGACAGGTATCGCCGCCGTCTGGCATGCTAAACGTGTGCTAACGTCTAATCTGGGTAGCCTGGCGGGCGCTAACGTCGCGCTGTGAAGACAAACTGACCTGACGCGGCCCGGCTGTTGTCACACACACACACACACACACACACACACACACACACACACACTCACACACACACACACACACACACACACACACACACACACACACACACACATTAGCCTGATTTTACTTTAGCCTGATTTCATCCAGCTCAGATGTGAATCGAAGGTTTGGAATTTTTCCGTCCCTTTTTTTTCCGGCTGCTGGATCCGGCTGAACTTGGGGATCGTCCCCGTCCGCCGAGGCGCCGTTCAGGAGTTCTCCGCTTCTTCCTCCTTTTCCTAAATGACTTGTGCGTCTCCCGACACATTGACCACCGGCAGCGACGCTCCTCATCATCCCGGGACCGGCAGAACCTCCGGGCTTCCCTCTCCGGACTTCATTTAAAGGAGTTAAAATTAATTTCTGGGAGCTCTCCTGGGTCACATGAAGCGTCTCAACAGCTCGTCCTCGCTTCCCGCCGGCGTTCCGGGTCCAGCGTGGGCGTCCTGGCAGCCACGCCGCCGCTCCGTCCAATCCCAGCATGTTCCAGTCCACAGCGATCGCTCCAGCCTTTGGAGGCACAAACGGAAAGACGAGATGGGAGTCTGGGCGGCGTGCGGCCACGGCGTGGCGTTTGAGGTCCGGGTTGAACGTGGTTAAACGGCGAGGCCGCACGGCCCCGCCCACAGTCGGGCTGTCCGTGAGCGCCTGTGGGCAAATATCGGAAGCTCTCATAAACAAACAGTCGGATCTCTGCTCCCGTCCGGAACACCGTCACCTGTCGGCGGAGGTGGAAGAGGAGGCGGAGTCATGTTTATTTGAGCACTGACAGAAGGGGCGGGGCTAATCCAGCGATTGGGAACATCTAAAGTCCCCGTGGCTCGGCGCCGCGGCGAGATAACCTCGTCACACAATAACGACCCCGATGATTAATGGCTTTAATCAGCTTCCTGGCAGCGATGATGCAGGAGGATCGGACAGAACCGCCACGTTACGCCCGACCGAGCTTCTTAATGCGAACCTCCACGTGGCCGCGATTAGATTAGCGGCGCCGCGCGGCGCCGCCCGGCCCGGCGGTGGGAACGGGCCTCCTGACGGCTTCTTCTTCACCAGCGGAGAGCGGAATGGAGAGGTGGAAAGATGCGGGAGTCAGTGAACGGATCAATGGAAGTCATTATTTGGTGCTTAGGTTTGGCCGGGTCACGGCGTGATGGATGCGCCGCGGCAGGTAACGGCGCCGCGGCGCCTCCGCACCGACAAACACGGATGATGAACTCTGACGCTTTCGCTTGTCAGCAGCTCCTCCCACTCTGGGACTGGGGAACTGGGATGGAAAGGATGGAATGTTTAAGCCGGAACGTGAGCGGAATGTTAGAAGCTGCTCGGAACGTTTTCTGCCCTGAAAAACTGCCGATGTGATAAAAGCGTTAAATTTCACGCTAAGTGACGAAAAGGGACTCAGCGGGAAATCTTGGCTCCTGTGCAGATGTGGAGCGGCGCTCCGCCACCAGGGGGCGCCGTAGCCCACCCAGCTACCGACATTAGCCTGATCTGCTAGCGCGTGCTGGCAAAAGGTTTATGCTAACGTTATCGTCGTTATCGGGATGTGTCTGGAAAACCCAAAGATTTTTTGGGCTTTTTTGGTTCTTTTCTCACAGCCGGTGTGAAAAAGGCACTTGTGAGCAGAAAGGAAAGTGGAGTGGCACTTTAGCCGGCGTGCTGGAGCGGCGTGCTGGAGCGGCGTGCTGGAGCGGCGTGCTGGAGCGGCGTGCTGGAGCGGCGTGCTGGAGCGGCGTGCTGCTCGTCTCTGCCTTCAGTCTGACGCCGTTCAGGCCTGTTGAATAAGAGGACGGACGGAAAAATCAGCAGACTGAAGGTCGCTGAAACTGAAACGTGGCGAATCCTGACACGGGAGAATGGCGGCGGCGCCCCTGAGTGGCGGCAAATAACATCAGACGTGATCCGGAGCGTCTTCCTGAGAGAGAATCCCGCCGGGGAGCAGCGTCAGCCTGTGATATCCTGTAAGACATTATTGTATTCAGATAAAAGCAGGCGGCATTGTGGGATAACTCGCCGCCCCCTCCCAGCCCGGCGAGCGGCGAGCTGGAGCTGGAGAGGCCATTTTGTCTTTTTGGGAACAGGCACTTTAGCAGCCGCCTCTCTGAGTGCTCCTGTCATTATGTGCCACTCCAGTCCGGCCATTTATTCTGACCTTGGGAAATGGTTTTAAAGGTCTGGCTGAGGGCGTGCACGAGGGCGTGCACGAGGGCGTGCGTGTGCGCTAAAGTGCCAGGATTGAGATGTTCCATGAAAACGTGCGGCGAGCAGCCGTGCGTCCGCCCGGAGCAGCGGGATCAGAGCGAAGCTATTTGGGGGACGGGGGCCACAATCCAATTTGTTTGTTCACACTCGAGCGGAGCCAGATCAGAACAATTGATACATTAGGAGTCGTTTCACAGAGCAAATATGGCAGCCGGAGGAGCGGCGTCGCGCGGCGGCGGCGGCGGCGGGGGGGGAGGGGCCAGGGATCGCTCAGAAGAGCTCCCAGAGTAAATTTAGCTCACGGGCCGTCGCGCAGGGCCAATACGGAGCCGTGATAAAAAGAAATTGCTTTGTTCTCCCAGTTATCAATACGAGACGACTCCGGCGCCGCGGCGCCATTTAGCATCGGGAATCTTCACGGCGAGCTGGAGGATGTTGGGAGACACACGAGGCGGCGCCGGAACGTCACGCAGGAAGAGGAATTAGGGACGAGCCACGAACGGGGCGTCGGGAAGTCGTATCGGTTCGGAGTTGGACATCAAATAACGCGACGTGGATGAACTCCGCCCCCTCAGGGCGCTCAAGGCCCAACCGGAGCGCTGGGAAACAAGACGCCGCTCTTCCCGTTCCCTCTATTTATTCATCCAATGAGCTCATTCATGAAGCCGGTCTGCCTTTACCAACAGGACAGAGGGAAGGAAGGAAGGGAGGGAAGGGAGGGAAGGAAGGGAAGGAAGGAAGGGAGGGAAGGGAGGGAAGGGAGGAAGGGAAGGAGGGAAGGGAGGGAAGGGAGGGAAGGAAGGAAGGGAGGGGAAGGGAGGGAAGGGAGGGAAAAGAGAGAACGGAGGGAAGGAGGGAAGGAGGGAAGGGAGGTAAGGGAGGGAAGGGAGGAGAAAGGGAGGGAAGGGAGGGAAGGAGGAGGGAGGGAAGGGAGGGAGGGGGGAAGGGAGGGACAGGGAGGAAGGGAGGGAAGGAGGAAGGGAGGGGGGGAAGGAAGGAAGGAGGGAAGGGAGGAGGAAGGGAAGGAAGGAGGGAAGGGAGGGAAGGGAGGTAAGGGAGGAAGGGAGGGAAGGGAGGAAGGGAGGGAACAGAGAAGAAGGGAGGAAGGAGGAGAGGGGGGAGGAAGGGAGGAAGCGAGGGGAACAGAGGGAACAGGGGAAGGGAGGGGAATGAGGAAGGGAGGGAGGGAGGGAAGGGAGGTAAGGGAGGAAGGGAAGAGGGAGGGAAGGGAGGAACGGAGGGAAGGGAGGACAGGGAGGGAAGGGAGGAAGGGAGGGAACAGAGGGAAACAGAGGGAAGGACGGGAAGGGGGAAGGAGGGAGTGAGGGAAGGGAGGAAGGGAGGGAGGAGGAAGGGAGGGAAGGTCGGGGGGTCGGCGGGTCCATAGGAGCCTCTGCAGGCGTCCGGACGCCGCCCGTCCATAAATCCTTCCTGCTCGTCTCCTGTCAGACGAACCAAAGTCAAACGTGAGCAAAAGTCTCTTTTCCTGCTTCTCCCCGTTCTTCCCGTTCAGGAACGCTCACAATAAAGAGCCACTTAATCCATCTCCTCTGTTCCAGGCAGCTAAAGTACACAAGTCCGGGCCCACCAGTCAACTGTGCCCAGGAAAACCATCCGTCTTCATCCTTCCTGGGCACAATTGATCCGCAGCACTCGGGAACGTATTTATTATGGAAAGTCTCATTTTTTTAAGCAGCCGTTTGAAGCAGCAGCCATAAATCACCCCTGAATGGGAGCGAATCGGAGCGTCCTCCCGCCGGAGCCCATTATTCCTATTATATCAGCTCTAAGTGGACATAACAGCTTAATCCCGTATCGATCCGAGTGCGTGCGTTGGTCATCCCATCCAATCCCTCCGCCATCTCCAGGATCCGGCGTAACGAGACTTGGACCCGCTCCCGTTTTAAATAATACCCCGGCGCTCCAGCTAACCGCGCTAACTTCCCCCTCATTAGGAAGCAATAAATAAAGTGTGTGTTCGTGTGCTGGGGGTTCTAATCCCGGCTAATACTGTTTAATACCGGGAACGCCGGCGAGCTGGCGGCCTCTTAATGAAGCGAGCAGCCGTCTGTTCTGATGGCTCTCAAACACATAAATTATTGAAGTGCTGTTGGAATAAATAAGGCGATCGCAGCCTTTTGGATGTGGGCGGGAGGTTAAATTATGTATGAGCTTGATATTTGTAAGTTTAATGGGAAGTAAATCCCCCCACTCCCACCGCCATTAGCCCGATTTAGCATGAGGGGAGGCGAAGGCGGCAGCAACATTAGCATACAGGAAACGCCGGTGCCGCTTCTGACGAGGTCTCTGGAGCTTCGTCCCGTTCTTTTCTTTTATTCCTTTCATTTAGCGAGTGGTCGTGCCTTTTTTTAAAAATAAGCCCTGAATTATACAGCTGCTCACTAGCATCGGTTAGCTGCAGCTGTAGGTTTAGCACCTAGCTCATGGCGCTCCGCTCAGCGAGTGTCTGGGACCATGAAACGTTATCGGATCCTAAAGTGTGAACTCTACACAACCGCCAATCAACTAGCGTCTTCTTCAGAACAAAGAAAGATCAAAGCTAGTGCTCTCAGGCTTTGATCTCCGTGCAGACGTAAAGACCAACGGACGCATCGGCGAGCGCGGCGTCTCCACGAGGAGCGTACAGAAAAAAACAAACAACCTTTTTCTTCACAAACAGCGAGTTCGTGTTTGGAGCAGACGACTGTTAGCATTACCGCGAACATTTAGACGACGCTAACAGTCCACCCGACCGTGCTGGAATTAGACTTTTAGGAGAAACGACAGCGTGTAAATTCACACTGGGATACATGACACATTTATGCACCCCCCCACACACACACACACACCCACACACACAGGCCTGTCAGAAATGGCCTCCTGCCTCCGTCGGCCGTCTCATCGATAAATAGGTGGAAGCGGAGCGTGAAATGAAAAGCAAGACAGCAGCGTGAAATGGGACTAAAGTTGGGAAAATGGACATATTTATCCTTTTGTTTTGGAAGGCCGCAGAAAATAATGGTCCAATTTTTACATAAAGCCGCGCAATCTTCCCAAACACACTGATATTACGCTTATTTCCGCACCCCGCTCACGTTGGAGTCGGCTAACGGCGGCTACGATGATGCTGTGGCTGATATGCAGATGGAAAAACACCTGGCGGAGAATCTTCCCGGAGAACGACCGGAACATCGATACACTCCTGGAGGCGGAGTCAACAAATCCTAGTCCCAGCTAAAGGCGAAGCTAAAGAACCTTCTAGAAAACCCAGCTGAGAGGTCCAAAACATGTATTCTTATCACTAAAAATGTAAATAAAGGCCTTAAAAGACCTAAATACCACAGCTGAACAGATTAGCATAGCTAGCAGCATTAACCGCCCGAGAGCAGAAGCTAACCAGAAACACAAACTAGACTAGCAAGCCGCGGGCTTCTTAGCCACTTTTAAAGAGCCTCATTAATAAACATAAGGTGACGTTAGCATCACGGGATAGCAAACGTAGCCCGTGGGTCTCGTGGAAATGCTGCGATTGATAAAACAGATGAACACACAACCTTTAACAAGAGGTGGTTTTAATATGTTTCAGCAAACATTTTGGGCTTTGCTAATATGATCTTTAAACATCTGTCCGTTAGCTAATAAACATTTGTCCTCATAAACTCATGAACGTGTCTCTCGGCTCATCTTTTATGGAGCGCAACAGGCTCCCACTTAACGAGCCCTTTTATGCCAAACAATTAACCTCATCATAAACTTCGACTGCCGGAATCGTCCTCCGCCGCTGTTAGCTTAGCACAAACGAGGCACCGTAACTTTTCCCCACGCTGGCGAATAAATAAAGTGAAAACTTAATTTATGCTGCGTCAAGATTACTGATGCTAAAGCTCAGCAAAGCATCCTGGGAGTCTGGACGAGGTTGGCAGAGAGTGTGTGTGTGTGTGTGTGTGTGTGTGTGTGGTGTGTGTGTGTGTGTGTGTGTGTGAGAGAGAGAAAAGTCTCGAACAAAACTCGCAATAATCTATAAACCAACTGCTGCAACACACTCAGGAGGAGTGTGTGTTTGCATGTCAATGCCTGCGTGTGTGTGTGTGTGTGTGGTGTGTGTGTGTGTGTGTGGTGTGTGTGTTTGGACACAATTAAAATGTCCTCTTGGCGCCGAGCACCAATGCATCACCCTGATGACGGTGGACAGGCCGTCTGCTTGGCCGCCGCTGATATCGAGCCTAATGATGTTGTCCTTCATCGTGGTTGCTGTGGTTGACCTGCCGTCACTGATGCGTGTGTGTGTGTGTGCGTGCGTGCGCGTGCACGTGATGATAGACATCTAACGAGCACGGCTGCAGCCATCACAGGTCGCCACGGTTCCAGCGGCGTGCAACAGCGAGCGACCTGTGAGATCGTACCACAAACACAGTTTGAGCCGACGTTCGTCGTTGCCACGGCGACGACTGAACAGCCCATCGTCAGCTGATCTGGGGTCCGCTGTCATTTGTGCGGGGTCGAGAGGTGGAAGATGACCTCCTCGGAGTCTGGGCCTCAGGTGGGACGGGACAGGAAGTTGGACAGGAAGTGATGCGATGATGTGGACGCCAGGCTCCGGCCCGTCCCCGTGACCCCGGAGGCCTCGGATCACGGCGGCGTCCTGATGAACGACGCGCCTGAACGTCTCCCGCGGCGCCGCCAGCAGAACGCCGCCACCAGGCAGGAAGACGGGAATATTTCAGGCAGGTTTCGGATACAGGTGGGAAAAGGGCAACGCTCAGCCGGCGACGTTCATCAGCGGCGGGCGGAAAGGTCACGTTGACGTGCACACACACCCCGAGGCGTGCGCACCCCCCACCCCCCCCAGAGAAGTGTGTGTGTGAGAGTGTGTGTGTGGGGAGAGTGTGTGTGTGTGGGAGAGTGTGAGTGTGTGTGTGTGGGAGAGTGTATGTGTGTGGTGAGAGTGTGTATGTGTGTGAGTGTGTGTTTGTGTGTGAGAGTGTGTGTTGTGAGTGTGTGTTTGTGTGGGAGAGTGTGAGTGTGGTGTGTTGTTTGTGTGTGAGAGTGTGAGTGTTTGTGTTTGTGTGTGTGTGTGTGTGTGTGTGTGGGAGAGGTGTCTTTGTGAGTGTGTGTTTGTGTGGGAGAGTGTGTTGTGTGTGTGTGGGAGAGTGTGTGTGTGTGTGAGTGTGTGTGTGCGTGAGAGTGTGTGTGTGTGTGTGTGGGAGAGTGTATGTGTGTGTGTGTGTGAGTGTGTGGGAGAGTGTATGTGTGTTGTGTGTGTGAGAGTGTGTGTGTGAGAGCGTGTGTGTGAGTGTGTGCGAGTGAGTGTGTGTGTGTGATGTGTGTGTGTGAGAGCGTGTGTGTGTGTGTGCAAGTGAGTGTGTGTGTGTTAAGTGTGTGTGTGTTGTGAGTGTGTGTGTGTGTGAGTGTGTGCAAGGGAGTGTGTGTGAGTGTGTGTGTGTGTGAGAGCGTGTGTGTGAGTGTGTGCGAGTGAGTGTGTGTGTGTGTGTGAGTGTGTGTGTGTGTGTGTGTGTGTGTGTGTGTCGCTGCTTTAATCAGACAAAAACAGCGTCTAAGCAGCTCCGACATTCCGGACCCGTTGACCCGGACTCCGACCCGCCCACGGCTGAGTGATGCCGGCGTTCCCGGTAACGGATGGCCCCTCCCTCGTCCGGCCCCCCTCGTTAGTCCCCCGTCAGCCGTGACCGCGCTGGATTTGGGAGTTCTTACATCACGTCCTGCCCGCTCAGCACAAACGCCTCACGCGGCCCTCAGCGTGATGGATCGCTGCGGTCACTTGACCGCTAAGTGGGGCAGGTCCGGCGTCCTGGAGCGCCGGAGCGCCTCCGCACGGTCCCTCAATGACGGGAACGCGGTTGCGGCTAATGCGAGCTAGCTGGAATCGTGAAGTCCCCCCAGAAGGTGGCGCCATCACAGCGTAACTGGACGTGGCCGCGGCTCACATGCTAGCGTGCGTGCTAACAGCGCTACGGCTATTTTTAACATGGCTGCTGCACTCATTCAGTCCGGCGCCGCTCGTTGATTTAGCACGCGGGCGGCGCGTGGCGAGGGGGGGGGAGGGGCGCGGCCTACTTCATCACTGCTCGACCTGCTGGCTCAGCAAATCCAGGCGGCGACTTTGGAGTTCCTCCTCCGCTGGCCCGCTTTTTCCTGCTGCCTCAGCAACTCCCTCCGACATCTGCGGAGCGAACGACGCGGATCTGGGAGTCGCTGGACCGCGAGACGATTTTCCACTTCCTGTGCTGGTGATTGACGGTTGGCGCGCCGTAAAAGGACATTTATTTCCTCCCTCCCCCTCTTCCTGCGGCGTTATCGGCAGTAACGGGACCACAGCGGCGTCCCTGAACGCAGAACGGTGATGTCATCAAGGGCCGACGTGAGCTCCGATGAGGCCACGCCCACTTCCTGCGGGCGTTTACACCCGTCATCCGTCCACAACGTTACCTGAGACCAGGAGGAGTCGCAGCAGCACAAAGATCCCCTCCCGCTCTTAGCTAGCATGCTAACGGGGCCGTCAGCGGCCTCGCCGCCGTCTCCATGGCGGCGAATCACGGGGGTCTATTTTACACTTCAGGCAACATGCAGCGGCGTGATGGAGGAGGCACTTCGCCATCTGGGCCGCTCTCATTCATCAGTTGGTTCTGTGAGGAACCCGTCCATCAGTGACTCTTCATCACAGCGCACTCACCCAGACCGCCGCCGCCGCCGCCGACCTCCGCTAAGCAGCCAATTTTTCTTATGTTGTGAAGGGTTTTCCTCCATATCTGCCACCTTCTCCTGGGAAACATCCGCCGGGATAAATAGTGCCGCCTGAGCGCGTTTAAACCGGGACCAACGTCGCGCCAACATCAGAGGGGAAGAGCTTAAGGCCGTGTCGCCAGCAGGGGGTGGCCACGGTGCCTGGAAGGTGTTTTATCGTTTACACACGCTCTGGTGATGGCGTCCCGTTGGAGGGGGCGGCGCCCGTCATTTTTAATTACCTCCGGCGCCGCCATGGCCGCCTGTCAGTCAATCCCAACAGCGGCGCCTTTTTCCTCCTTTGGTTCCGATGAATCCGCTGGAAAAACACGTTCCACCACCCGCAGGATTTGCAGCTGATCAGCAGCTCGCCGCCGCGCGCAACACGCCATCGCCGCCATCGGCCCCCCCGAGACTCATCCCTCCGTTTTCATCTGCTCAGGATGACGGCGGCGCCCGACGACTGCAGACGTTTTTCTTCTTTTTCTGGTCCCACTGTCGTCCCTTCATTCATTCCGTCGTCCCCGGGGGGCTCAGACTCCTACAAACGTCCTCTTTGGACGCCCAGACTGGGATGAGGGAGGACACGGTGGAGGGATCCAGCGGAACGCCGGATCAGGCCGGGATCAGGACGGGACTCAGGCCGGGATCAGGACGGAGTGTTGCTCCGACGCGCTAAGTTCTTAAAGGCGACTTTTTCCCAATGAAACTCCATCCATAATCCTCCTCGAGGAGCCGCGGCGTCCCAGCGGGAAAAACGTCGCCGCCGGGAGGTTTTAACGTCCCGTCTGCGGCGGCGCCACAACAGAGCCGCTAACGGGCTCTCTGCTAATCACCTTCACGTCCCTGATTGAGTTTGGGGAAAGGTCGTCGACCTCTCCGCCTCTTCCCAGGTGGGAGAAAGACGGGATTTTCTCTCCTTTCTGTCCGCGTCTCTTTCATCAGCCTGGTTGTAATTAGCCGGAGCGCCGATTCCTTCCTTTTGTGGCTCTGTGAGAGGTGGATAAGCGTCCTTTGTGCCTCCTCACACCTTTATTTCCTTTTTAACAAGCTCCCCTTTTCTCTCCTTCCAAACTCTAAACCGGCTCCAGTCCCGGAACAAAGCCGATAACCAGGAGGGAGTTCCTCCTGCTCTCCGTTCGCTGCCGTCTTTATCTCCCAGGACACAATTAGCTGCTCTATCACTCATCACTGCTCGCGCTTTTTTTTATTTTTTTTTTATTGTGCATTAAAAATGCAGCCGTCCTTTGTTGAGTGCTCACTCTTGAAAAATTAAAAGCCTTTTTTTTTTTTTGTCTGTGGTGAAAAACCGCGAGTCAGGAGATAAAAACCCACTTTTGTTCAGGCGGAAACTGTTTCAAGGTGATGCAAAAGTTCCTTTTATTCCAAAGCTCGGTCGGGGAGCGTTTTGGCGAGATGGCGAGGGGGGCGGAGCCTCGCCCTGAGCGGGTCGATCCAGGTGTTTCACAGCAGCTTCTCACATGGTTGATTTCTGCTCATTAACAGCCAGTGAAAGAGCCACGACATTCGTTTCCTGCCTAAATGACAGAATTCCCACCTGGAATTAACAGGACAAGGAGCCGCCGCTCTCCTCCGGCTGAGCTCCTTCCTGTTTCCTGTTTTTCCTGTTTCCTGCTCTTGCTGACTTTTAGCGCTCTGAAAAAAGGGACTTAACGAGTTTGCCCCTTTTCTAGACTCCTGCTGGAGCAACGGGGGTGTTGAGGGGGTGGGGGGCACCTGGTATTAGCCTGGTATTAGCCTGGAATTAGCCTGGAATTAGCCTGGAATTAGCCTGGTATTAGCCTGATATTAGCCTGGTATTAGCCTGGAATTAGCCTGATAGTAGCCTGGTATTAGCCTGATATTAGCCTGATATTAGCCTGGTATTAGCTGATATTAGCCTTTTGGGGGGGGGGGGGGGGTAACAGTAACATCAAACATGCTCCTGGTCACAGGATATGAAATAGAAAGAAAAATCACTTTAGAGAGACAAATACTCGTTGCCATGGCAACATGTGAGCAGACGCACACACAACTGTGAGTCAACAAAATCTCCCCAACACATCTGGAAGTGACCACACGACATCAACAAGACATCAACATCAACAACATCACAACAACATCAACAACAACCAACAACAACAACACCCACCACCGGTCATCATGTGACGTTCTTTAACAAGCGGTGCTGATGTCATGTGAAACCATGGCAACCGTCCAGGACACCTGTGATGACCTCAGCTGTCAGTCACATGCTCACCTGCGTCCTCAGGAACGTTAGCGGGCAGTAGCGACGCGTCGTTGACCAGCAGGGGGCGAGCCGCCCGTCCCCGTTGCCACGGAGCCATTTTTCTTTCCAATTCACGCGACAACAAACATAACGTTAAGCCTGAGGGAGGTTTCACGCTCCGTTCAGGAAAATCTCGGAATTTAAGGATTAACGGTGAGTTGTGGTGATAGCGGGACGTCTCTTAGCGCTGCAGCTTCGTGCTAACGAGAACGTGTAGCCCAGATGGATTATCGTGATAAATCGCAAGTGAGGAGCCGAATGCAATTTCATGCTCCAAATTTTAATTTCGGAGGGAAGCAAGAACCTTTGATGCATCGTATCGATCCATAACGACGCTGATCCGGCTCCTGCGAACTTTTGCTTCCGATATTTCCTCCCTGCAAAGTCGGGCCAAAGTTTCCTGGAGCCGGAAGAGGCGAGTTTATCTGATCTGTTGCTAACAGCGCGTTGCTAATGCTGCCACACCCTGAAGGCCGACGAGAAGAGCAAAGCATCCTGGGAAAACCAGCGGAGGTTTGACCATTTGGTTGCCCTGGCGACGGGGCTCCTCCCCCCGGCTCGCTGTTATTAATATTGTTACGTTTGTTCATCAGGCGGAGCTCCCCTCCCTCCATCCCTCCCTCCCTCCCTCCTTCCTCCCTCCATCCTTCCTCCCTCTTTCCTCCATCCTCCCACCTCCCCTCCCTGTCTCCTTCCCTGTCTCCTTCCCTCCATCCCTCCTCTCCCTGCCTCCTTCCCCCCTCCCTCCTCCTCCCTCCATCCTTCCCTCCTCTTTCCTCCATCCTCCTCCTTCCCTCCCTCCCTCCTCCCACCATCCCCTCCCTGTCTCCTTCCCTGTCTCCTTCCCTCCATCCTCCTCCCTCCCGGCCTTCCTCCCTCCATCCTCCCTCCCTCCCTCCTCCCACCTCCTCCCTCCCTCCCTCCTCCCTCCTTCCCTCATCCCTCCTTCCCTCCATCCTTCCCTCCCCATCCTCCCTCCCTCCCTCCTCCTCCTTCCCCTCCCTGCCTCTCCCTCCCTCCCTCCTTCCTCCCTCCCTCCCTCCATCCTTCCTTCCCTCCACCTCCCCTCCCTGTCTCCTCTCCCTCCCTCCTCCTTCCCTCCTCCTCCTCCCCTCCCTGCCTCCTTCCCTCCCTCCCTCCTCCATCCTCCTCCCCTCCCTGCCTTCCTCCCTCCTCCATCCTCCTCCCTCCTCCTCCCACCTCCTCCCTCCCTCCCTCCTTCCCTCCATCCTCCATCCTTCCCTCCTCCCTCCCTCCCTTCCTCCCTCCCTCCATCCATCCTTCCTTCCCTCCCTCCTCCCTCCCTCCCTCCTCCCCCCCTCCCCTCCTCCCTCCCTCCTTCCCTCCATCCTCCTTCCCTCCCTCCTTCCATCCTCCTCCTCCCTCCATCCTTCCCTCCCTCTTTCCTCCATCCTCCTCCTCCCTCCCTCCCTCCCTCCCTCCTCCCCTCCCTTTTCCTTCCTCCCCTCCTCCCTCTCTCCCTCCTTCCCTCCCTCCCTCCCTCCTCCTCCCTCCATCCTTCCCTCCTCTTTCCTCCATCCTCCTCCTTCCCTCCCTCCCTCCTCCCACCATCCCCTCCCTGTCTCCTTCCCTGTCTCCTTCCCTCCATCCTCCTCCCTCCCGGCCTTCCTCCCTCCATCCTCCCTCCCTCCCTCCTCCCACCTCCTCCCTCCCTCCCTCCTCCCTCCTTCCCTCATCCCTCCTTCCCTCCATCCTTCCCTCCCCATCCTCCCTCCCTCCCTCCTCCTCCTTCCCCTCCCTGCCTCTCCCTCCCTCCCTCCTTCCTCCCTCCCTCCCTCCATCCTTCCTTCCCTCCACCTCCCCTCCCTGTCTCCTCTCCCTCCCTCCTCCTTCCCTCCTCCTCCTCCCCTCCCTGCCTCCTTCCCTCCCTCCCTCCTCCATCCTCCTCCCCTCCCTGCCTTCCTCCCTCCTCCATCCTCCTCCCTCCTCCTCCCACCTCCTCCCTCCCTCCCTCCTTCCCTCCATCCTCCATCCTTCCCTCCTCCCTCCCTCCCTTCCTCCCTCCCTCCATCCATCCTTCCTTCCCTCCCTCCTCCCCTCCCTGTCTCCTTCCATCCTTCCCTCCCTCCCTCCATCCTCCTCCTCCTCCTCCCTCCCTCCTCCCACCTCCCTCCATCCTCCTCCCTCCCTCCTTGTCTCCCTCCCTCCATCCTTCCATCCCTCCCTCCTTCCCTCAGACTCTCTAATCCGTCGCTCAGGCTCAGCTTACGGACACAAAAGGCCTCAAAGAATTGGACTCAAGATAATTGTGTTGCTATCCCATTTCATCTGGAATGGAATCCCCCCCCCCCCCCCCCCCCCCCCCCCCCCCCCCCCCCCCCCCACACACACACACACTCACACCCACACTCACACACACACACACACACGCTCACACTCACACACACACCCACCACCCACACTCACACACACACCCCCCTCTGCTGTAATTATTCCTCTTCTACTCACCATCATCAGAATTCTGCCTCACGCTCTCCTGGCTCGGTTCTGTCTGATGTGTTGTCATGACGATATGGCAGCAATATGTTGCCTCCCTGTTGCCTTTGTAGTGGCAGCACGAGGGGCTCCAGGGGTAATTAATGGTCACAACAATATGGCGGGACACCTGGTCCAGAGAGCTCAGCGGTCATCCGGGTTGGCAGCCTCCTCCACCTGCTCGCCGGCGCCAGAACAGAGTGACCCCGCCCCCGCCCCCGCCCCCGTCCCAACAGGTGGGGGTGTCAGGGCGCCGATGGGCTGTTGGCGCTGTCGCTAGCAACAACAAGACGCCGGCTAATGAAAGCTGCTGACATCATGTTCTCCACCACACCTCGGGCATTTGTTGGCGTTAGCAAGAGCCGCTTCGTTGGTTCTGTTGGGCGGGCGAGTGGATCGGCGGGCTTTGATCCTGGCTTTGATTTTCCCAGCAACAGGTGACGCCGCGGCGGTCCTGGTGGGATGGTTCTCTGCAGCCCGTCGGACGGAAGCGAGCGGCAACCTGACGGAACTCCCAACTCCCACTTTAGCATCCGAGCTAACCACATGTGGGAACTTCCCGCTCTTCTTCCCGTCCCCGCTGCGCTGCCTCCTCCGGCCTGCAGGGGGCACTGTGGCTCTTCAGCAGCCTCGGCCCCCCTCTGAGGAGGCTGCAGCCCCGGAGCGAGACGCCTTCCGGGCATCATTTTCTTGGTCAAAGTATAATTTTTCTTTCTTTTCCTTTTTTTCTGCATAATGGAGGCTGGAGAATATTAACGGGGCAAATATCTGATTTCATGCAAAGGAAAATATCTGATGTGGAGAGAAGAAAACCAAACACGTCTCCTGGTGCTGTTGCTTTTAGGGCAACTCACCCACAAAAGGGCTTTTTTGAGAGGAACCTCAAGATCCTCGGTAAAATTTAACGCTTCACGCCGCCAGATGGGCGGGGCCAACGGAGAGGGGGGAGGAGTCTCCTCGTCAGAGACTGAAGAGCGACGTCGGAAGATTTCTGCAGCTTCTTCTTCTGTGGTGTCGCACCCAGGATACAGGGACGTGATTTGTGGCAGGGCTGGACTGGAAACCCCCCGAACACACACACACACACACACACACACACACGCACACACACACACACGCACAGTAACCAAGCGCCTGCAGTATTTAGGCCTTTGTCAACCGCTAACAAACACAAACATGCTGCGTTAGCGCTAATGATGCTAACAAGAGACCCCTCATTAGGACCCGACGTCAACGTCCAGCACATGAAACAAAAAATATTTATAGATTTAAAGAACGCGTGTGCTGAGGTATCAACACACACACACACACGCACACACACACTTTTCTGCTTTGATCTTTTCTTCTAAACACTCAAATTACTATCTTATCATGCCGCGTGTGTGTGTGTGTGTGGACTCAGGTGTGCTGTGTGGGCCGTCTGAGGTGACACTAATGAGTTCGTGTTCACACTCTCTGGCGGTTGCTAATTTCTTCCGTTTGTAGCTTCGTGTTTGCTAGCGTCTGGAGGGCGATGGGCGCCGCCGGCGCCATGTTAGCCTGTTGAGGAACACGCGTACGCTTGAAACACACTTTAGCATCGCTCCTCTGAGACCTGCAGCGTTTCCTGCTGTACCGTCGCTAACGTAGCGCAGCACAACTTCCAGCTGTTCGGGATTTATATTCGGATCAAGAGTTTGAGTAAAAAATAAAAATGGAAGTGTTAGCGCTGCTGCAGGTAGCTAACGTGCGCGGCTCTGAAAAGAACCTGTCAGAGTTTGAGGTAACGTCAGGTCAATTGTAGCTCTCAGGAAACGTTAGCGAGGGCTGGGAGGGGCTGAAAGAGCTAAAATGGGATTAGCTTCGCTTTTTTGTTGCTTTAATGTTTAACTCTGTGATGTTTGCAAGCATCAAAGCTAAATTTGGAGGTCGGATTCTTCGCTTCCTGGCGGGTGGCGCCGATAAAACTGTTTATTCTGTTTTTTATTTGAACGTGTCGTGTGGATGCTAACCACCAGCGACGCCGCAGGGCACCGCTAAAATTAGCCATCAAAGAGCTGGAAACACTGTCTTTATGCTGAGTTGGACGCGGCGGCGAGGCGGCGACCACGCCCTCTTCTGGTCATCCACGCTGTTGCTTCATGGACGTTTCATCGACGGCAACGACTGACGACGCTCGAAAAGTCGCTTTGATCTTTGTGGACTGTTGACAGGATGTGGCGGCCGTGGTCATGTGACCTGTGGCTGGCGAGAGCCACAGGAACAGCTGGACGCTGGAGAGGGAGGATGGACGAGCAACAGACAGTCGCAGCACTGACGCTAATGCGACCGGAACAAGATGGAGGACAACAGACAGGAAACAGACAGGAAACAGACGTGGGGGGGGGGGGGGTCACTGACTGGTTACAGGCTGAATGTTGTTAGTCTCAGCAGGTCGGTGCCTCTGATCGATGCTGAAAATAGGAAAAGATGGAGCCTGCTGTGTGTGTGTGTGTGTGTGTGTGTGTGTGTGTGTGTGTGTGTGTGTGTGTGTGTGTGTGTGTGTGTGAAAATCTAATTTAAATTCCAAACCAAAATGACCACATTCACACGTCAGATATATGAAATATGAGACGCTCTGTTTCCACGGGAGGAAAAGATGACGAGAAAGTTTGGGAAATGAAGTGAAACCCCCTCCTGAGCCGGGTCCGGCTGGAGGTTTCCTCCTGGTCACGGTAGAAGGTCTGAACCTGGACACGGCAGGAGCCACCAGACCAGGACCGTGTGCAGCTTCCAGTTTATTGGAAATAATCTCAACATAAAGAGCAGCATGCTCTCTCTCTCTCACACATACACACACACACCACACACACACACACACACACACACACACACACACACAAAGAGAAAATATTACACACCAGTATGGCTAAGCCTGGCTGTGAAATGGGATTCTCAGGGATGAGAGCCGCTTTTGTGATCACAGAGGGATATCTAACCCCCCCTCCCCTACACACACACACACACACACACACACACACACACACACACACACACACACACACACCGTGTGTGTCTCTTTATGGTCGGGACACACATCGGAAAAATGAGACAAACACTTTTTTTCTCTAAAGGCTCTCTGCAATAGATGTTGTGGGACTAAACTGTTTCCATGGCAACTGCAGCCCATATACTCCCCGTGGTCTGAGTGTGTATCCGTGTGTGTATCCGTGTGTGTATCAGTGTGTGTATCAGTGTGTGTACTCAATACTGCACACCTAGTGTATCACAGCATATGTGCAATATTTCCTTATCTGTGTGTGTGTGTGTGTGTGTGTGCGTGCGTGTGTGTGTGCGTGCGTGCGCGTGCGTGCGTGCGTGCGTGCGTGCGTGCGTGTGTGTGCGTGCGTGCGTGCGTGCGTGTGTGTGTGTGCGGCGTCACCACCGATGAGCAGAACCAACACGACGACGTCTGCGTGGCTTTTTTCTCGTCGAACGAAGAGAAACTCAGAACTTCGACGCTAATCATTGAAATCTGTCCGGACCAATCAGGAGGAAGAGCAACGGGAATGTGGGCGGAGCCAAGAACAGGATGACGGCTGAAAGGGTGACGGGAAAATAAATTCATATGCTAACAATGCTAATGTCACAATGTGCTGCTATAAAGTTTGAAACCCAACGCTAACAGGAAGTCGATAAAAAGATAAAAAGATTAGCTTTAACCTAGCTCAGACATCTGACTGAAATGTTTTTTGCTAAGATAATTAGCTTCCATGTTCTTTTTCACGTTGGCCTAATAATCACGCTAACATAAAAAAAAGTTTAAAGCTCTTTACACATGCTAATTATGCTAAATTCCTTCCTTACAAAAAAGAGTTAGCCAAAATCAAAAGTGTCTGTCTTCCTTAATGCTACATGGAAGTAATTAGCCTAATCAGGCTAAAGCTGAAGCCCGACTTAACTGATGATCACGACCTGCTGCGAGTGAACGTGGACACATCAGTGTGTGTTGGTGTTCCAGAGGAGGCTAACGCTAGGCTAACGCTCCCAAGCTGCTCTCCCTGCTTCCCACCCTGGAGGAGGGACTCAGTTCAGGGAACCGCCTGAAGGTTCCTGGATCCTCCTGAAGGTTCCTGGATCCTCCTGAAGGTTCCTGCAGGAGGCCTGGGCCAGCTCGGGGGATCCGCAGCGGGCTTTGATCCTCCGTCTGTGGTCCTGAGAAGGTCACAGGAGATAAACTCCTCTGAACTTCTGCTGCCGCTAAAGTGGCTTCAAATTCGAGGATTTGGAGGAAGCGGCTCCGCGGCTGCTAGCTGCCATTTATGGCGCCGCCGCTATAAAAGGTTCCTGTCCGACCTTCTGGACCCTCTCTGAGGGATCAAAGAGACTCAACGTTCTGCTCTTTTGATCCCTGTTGCTCAGGATCAAAGACCGCTGGCTCAGAGGACTCCGACTCCCACAATCCTCTGGGTTCTGCTCGGGGTTTCTCCCTGTTCTGTCCGGGACCTGTGCTGGGAAGGGGGAGGGTTCTTGGTTCCACCTCCAGAGCGCTGCCCAGGTACCCTCGAGCAAGGCACCAAAACCCACAAACATGAGCTGCCGCCTCATCGGTGTGTGTGTGTGAAACGGTAGAGCTGATTGGATTAGCACGCGTTAGCACGTTAGCGGTTGCTGCTAGCTGTCAGATAAAGAAACATTTGTGGGAAACTTCTCGATGCCGAAACGTTCGACATTTTACCGAAACGCCTGAGAAAAGGCGATTTTAATTTGCGCCTTGACTGACCGGTCCCGCCTCCTCGCCCTGTAATTAGCGTTAGCATTTACCGCCAATGACTACAGTGCAATCTGACATTTCAGAAGAACGTTCCACGCAACGGCGGCGCACAGGAAGGTGCTAATAAGCGTGGTGGAACCTCGCAGGTGGTTTTAGCGATAGCAAATTGGCTTTCACCTGTTTGCTCTGCTGCTACCTCGCGTAGCATCGAAGCTGTGTGAGATAAAAGCCTGCTGAGAGGTGGAATACGCGGAGAAGAGAAAAACGTTTATCGATAGATGCTAAACACGTTAGCAGCAAATGGAGACAAACGAGCCGTTTTTTTCCTCTTTAACGCTGCGATTTAGCATTCATTTGTTGTTTGTTATTAGCTTAGCTTTGGGGCTAACAGCATGGTTCAAATGTAGGACTAACTCTAGCGGAGTTTTGCTCTGCAGCTACGTGGCGCTAACGTCCGAGAGCGACCTAGCATCTGCGCGCGGAGACAGGAAACCGACGAGTCTCTGCCTTTTAATTCCCAGAATTCCAGCGAGCTTCCGATCAGATACTGGGAGCGGCGACGGCCTGGCTGCCGCTAATAACGGTTTGGTGGCGAGTGCGCCAGGAGGGGGGCGGAGACTGACAGGCCGCCACCCCCCCTCCCCCCCCCCAGCCATCACTTGGCACCTTATTTACTTTAATTATTTCGATTCCCGGCGCTCGCCGTCTTTGGCAGCGGCGGCTCGGCGAAATCGCTGATGGCTGACACTCGTTTGTCAATCCCGCGGCGGCGGGCTGCCAATTATAGAAGGAGAAGTTTGGCGAGGCCATTAGAGGCGGCGCCGGCTGCTTCCTGCTAACGCTAACAGGCGGGAAGAGCTTGTTGCTGTCTTGTTACGTCTGCTGCTGTTTTGTTTCAGTTTCATTTTTGAATCAGGTGACTATTGGTTGGCTTTGATGTCCCGTCCGTGTTGTTCCGAGGCTTTAGCGCGTCGTTAGCTGGAAGCGCTCCATCCTGGCGGCGGCGGCGGCGGCGGCGGAGGCGGCGGCGGCACAACTGCAGCTTTTCTCCAGACGTTTGGTTTTTTTCCGACCGAGTTGCGGGATGATTCGCATTATTTCGTGATGGAGGATCAAAGAAAAAGGTTTTACGTTAGCTTTGATGCTCTCGGCTTTGCTTTGTTGCTTTCTGATCGGAAAAGTTCAACAAAGTTAAACGATTCGTCTCTTCGCGACAGACGGAGCACGAAAAAACACAAAAACAAATTTGCTCCGGCGGTTAATTAGCACGCGCCCGGCTTTGTCTCAGGATTAAGAACAAACACGGGCGCTGCCCCGATGGATTATGGGTAAGCACTTTTGTTTGCAGGTTGCATTCTGTGATGAGACGTTTGATCTGCGGAAGCGTCAAGTCAGGCAGAAAAGCAGGCTAACAAGAATCCGCCTGTTCTCCAGCGGGCAGCCAAACGCCGCCTCTGCGCGCTAACCCTCGGCCGCCTTCATCAGCATATTTCAACAGTCGCGCAGAAACAGGAAACAAATTGGAGTTGGAGAGAAAAGAGGAAAGGAAAGAGAAAGTTTTAGCTTAGCGGCTCCGTCCAGGTTCGTTAGAGGGAAAATCAAAGAAACGTTCATTCACGTTTTTACAGCAACAGCAGCTAAACGGCAGCTAGCTTACGGCGAGCTTCCTGCGCTAACGTGATGCTAATCGCTGCTGTTCCGATGGAATTAAATACAATCAGAAAAGAAACAACTGAGAGCAGTTTAACTACGGCTAACTTAGCCCCTTTATCCTCCCAGTGTAACCAGTCCACCAGTTTAAGGTCATGATTCCTACAGGCACGTCAGCATTAACCTGTTAGCATTAGCTGCGTTAGCATTAGCTGCGTCACTGACAAAAACTCATTAAGTGAAAGAAATACAGTCATTTCTGGTCACGTGACCAGAAATGACGGTCACAACAGACGCTTCAGTGTTAGCCACTATGCTATCAGCAGCTACAGGTAGAAGCCATCAGGCTAGCGCTCGTATGGTCACCTGGACGCGCTCGTTTCTGACGGCTTTGGGCCACACGCGGCGCCGCCGTCATTTCAGAAATAGCGGCGCGGCTATTGTTGGACCCGGCGTGCTGCCTCAGCACTCTGACACCGTCGGGAAGAGGTGCATGCTGGGAAACCCTCTCACCAGTGACAGGATTCTTCTCCCCCGCCACCATTTTGGCACCGCCGCAGGAAGTTTGATTGATTCACCCGGCGAGCGTCTCGCTAATGAGGCAGTAATCGCCCGCGGTTGGCGGCCGCGCCGGAGACGATAGCGAAGGAAAGACGAGCGGAACGTGGACGGAATGTGTAACCGGACACACGGACGGATGGAGAACCACCAGAACTGGACCAGAACTGGACCAGAACTCGCTGAAAACCGCGTGACCTCGGCGAGCAGCTGCAGAACGGCGTTCTGATGAAGAGACCCGGAAGGTTCCCGCTGACGGAACCAAGACGTTCCAAAGCCGACAAAAAAACCCAAGGTTTTCTCACGTTAGCTTCAACGGACGCTAACGCAGATTAGCGTCGCCATCATCGTCTTTACTTGCAACATTTATAACTTCCTGTTTCCTGAACGCAGATGTGTGTGTGTGTGTGTGTGTGCGTGCGTGTGTGTGTGCGTGTATGTGTGTGCGTGCGTGTGTGTGTGCGTGTGTGTGTGCGTGTGTGTGTGTCGCCCGGAGCGGAAGGTGAGGCTCTGACCTTTGTGTCGTCTCCAGAATGTGAAATGTTACGGAGACGCTGCGAACAAACCGCCGCGGGTTTTCAAACGCGGGCGTTAGCGAGCCGCCGTCTCCCGCCAGGCCCGCCGTGTCCCCGTGAGTCTCCGTGGCAACCAACTTTTCCAAAGGTCAATTTTAAGAGACGGATCGGTTCCTTCCATCCGTCAGAGAATCGTCGCGACGTTTTTCACCGAAACATCGCTGGAGCTCCACGTTAGCGACCGCTAGCACGTTTATGGGATATCGGCAGGTGGAGCCGAGGCTCCGGTTTCCGTGACAGCCGAGCAGAACCGTTGCGTCACCTGGAAGACGATCTTGCAGCATCGGGGGCGGGACGGGACGGGTCCTGGTGCCGAGCGCGTCTGGGGACCTCATTAGCCCGGGCGACCTCTCCTTTGAGGACGCGCAGGCAAGCGCGAGGACACTTCACACCCGGCGACCCGGACCGGGGGGGGCGGGGGGCTCAGCAGACGCTCGCCGCGGGCGCCGCCGCCACATTCGCTGATTCTTTCCAACAAAACTTTTGCTTTTTCCTCAAACCCGAAGTGTTGGGTGATGTTAGCGTAGCTAATTATTGGAAACACCAGCAATAACGCCCAGGTGAGGCTTATAAATACAGGTGCTATTACAGGTAGCTACAGAAGCTACACGACCGCAACACTTTCAGCTCTGTACCGTTAATTAAACCAAAACGTGTCAGAAAGGCATTTTGCCGATTAAAAACAGAAATGTCACCCTGGGAACATCGAGCTCGTTAGTGCGCGTTAGAATTAATTTAATTAGATCAATCATGCCAGTTTTAGCCTAGAAGCTAACGGCGGCCAATCGCTGATGTAATCATGTCAATCATGTTAGCAGAGATGCTACTCAGGTACTAAGTTTTTAATGAATTAAAGACATTGTTCAACGTCTGAATATCCAAATATTGTTTTTTTTAGGGTATTAAAGTAATTAACTTGTCTTGATCGTCGCCTCCTGCTGGTCGTTATGACGATTTGCAAATCAAATGCTAATTTATGATATGTAATGAGTGGCGTTCCATTGTGACAGGCGCTAGCTCGTTAGCACAGTTGGTATCCCTGCTTGCTACGGCACGGCGTGCAGCGCCGTGGCCACGCCCCCACGCCCGTGCACCCGCCGCGCCCTGCTCCCACCAAGCTAACCTCCTGGGGCATAAACTGCGGATCCTTTCTGCTCTCTCGGGGTTAAATAGGAACAAATTCATCGTCGGCGTGGACGCCGCCGATCGATTCCCCTCCTTTGTTAGCATGTGTAGCGCGCGTGCACGCCGGCGTGCTCGTGTGTCCGAGGTCGAATAACTGAATTTAAAGCGATTGTTTGATCAAGCGTGGCCTCCGTTGGTTCATTATACAGCCTCATCGCCTCCATTTGGACGCTGCAGATCTATAAACGCGCTCCGCGGCGCCGTTTTTGGCCTCACTGCTACACGCTAACATTAATGCCAACATGCTCCGCGGCGCTGCTCTCCTGGGCCGTTTCCATGGTAATAATCAGCAGCCCTTTTTTCCATTCAAACACAAAAACCCTTTTAGGGCCAAAGATAAGACGGCGCATGTAAACAAATTATGCTGCTCTTGTGCGCACGCTAACAGGATATGAAGTCGTTGGCGTGTTTGTTTCACGTTAACTTCTGTCGTCGCGTCAGGTGACACAAACAAACGACAGGAAGGTCCTGTTGTTTCAGAACATTAGCGACATGTTCCCTCTGTTTGCTAACGTCTCTCAGCGCTAACACCCCAGGCTACAATTCCCTCCACTCGTCCTACGAATTAACACGTAAATGAACACGTAAACTAACATGTAAACAAACACGTAAATTAACACGTAAAGTTTGTCAGCGGGACAGATTATCCGAAGGATCATCGACCACCTCACGCTTATTTCTTAACCTCGACTTTACGACCTAAAATGACGTCACCAAAATAAATGTTTGACGTCGGATGCGTGTTATTAGGCCCCGCCCCCAAAGCGGCATGACGAAGGGCTTGTCGTGGTTGTTTCGTCACGATCGGGACGATTTGTCACAATATTAGCCCAAAGTGTTGCACAAACAGGAAGTTAGCTTGTACGGGATCATTAAAGGAGGAAACTCCAACTTACTTTTTAGTCTTTTTCCTCGTGGAGCCAAAGAAACATCTGGGGAGAAGATGACCCGTTTCCTGTTTCCCACTTCCTGTTTCCTGTCTGCTGCTTCCTGGTTTCCTGGTTCCTGTTAAATTAATATGATTCTAAGAATGAATAAATGAGGTGTTTGATTTTAGGACTTATTTTAGCCCCCCCAGGAGATAAATCATAATTCATTTTTAAAAATTCAGGTCGCCGCCCCCACAGGAAATGGGCGGAACCAGAAAACAAAGGGAGGAGCGAGAAATGGCCCCGCCCACGTACACAGGTGTGATGCAGCAGGAACCCAAACTCAGCAGTTAACCACATGATCCAGGTGAGCAGCTGAAATGGGTCGAACGGCGCCAACAGACGAGCGTTGCGCTGCGTCCTCAGTCTGAGCCGGGGCGCCACCTCCATGTCACGCCGCCGCCGTGGGTGGGCGGGCGCCACCAAATAGGCTCCTTCAGCGGTTAAATAAAGAGACGCTCCTCTCTGTCTAACACACACACACACACACACACACACACACACACACCTCCATCAACTCCAGATGACGCGATGTTTTGATATTCCAGCTGCTCTTTCGCTTCCATTTGGATTCAGTCGAATTCCAAAAATTTTTTTATTTATTTTTCTCCGAACAGACGTGAAAAAAACTGCGATTAAATCTCTTCGGTTCGAACATTCTGCTGCTTCCTCATTTATTACTAATTATATATTTTAGCTGCGACGCCAAGTGGACGTGTTAGCACCAGTAGGCTGCAGCCCCCCGTGTTAGCGGTAGCCACGACACCTAG
Source organism: Takifugu flavidus (assembly GCF_003711565.1). Classification (NCBI taxonomy): domain Eukaryota; kingdom Metazoa; phylum Chordata; class Actinopteri; order Tetraodontiformes; family Tetraodontidae; genus Takifugu; species Takifugu flavidus. Next base: position 8,363,963 of record NC_079528.1, on the reverse strand, counting down.
CCACTTGGCTAACGTGTTTTGGCGACTCCCCGGATCCTCACGACATTGCTGCCGCGGCGATCGTAGCGCTAGCGGCCGCTACTTTGAGCCGAGACACGCGACCGTCGTCGCCTCCTCGTCAGACGCGACTCCTGTCATCGCTTCTTCATTAACCTCCATCTTCTCCTCGCTCGCTCCGCCACCCTCTCGGACCCCCCGAACCCCCGTCTGCCGTTGGCTAACGGCGCCGGCGCCGCGTCATCCTGGCAGCTGAGGGTTTTTGGCGGCGCTGGCGGCGTGCGGTGTCACGGTTTGACATCTATTACAGTTAAGGACGACGGCGGCATGTGTTCTCGCTCAAGATGTCGCACCTTTCGCGAAGCCTGCAGAGCTAATGACAGACACAGCTCGGCGTTAGCGGAGGGGAAGCGCCATCCGCCGCCACGGCCGACGGCTGATGGATGATTCAACGCTGAGCTGCCGGAGTCATTCCTCCCCATTCCTTATTTTAATTCCTTTCCGCAGGTGATGGCGTCCAGGACAGGAGCCAATTATCTTAAGTGTCTTCCTGCTCTCTGCCAGCCTCGGAGACTTGACAGCGGGTCGGCTAACAGGTGACCGCCGCCGCCGCCTCCGTTCAATCAACGCTTTTACTTCCCCGACAGGCTGCCGATCCTGACGTCAGTTCTCACTTTTGATAGCGATAAAATCGCTTTAAAGCTTAAGTTCAATCTGGACGTCCACGTGCTCGGAAACCTGAGATATTTAACCACAACAGATTTGATTAGCCGTTAGCTTCCAGGCTTCTGCACCTGCTGGACGGCTAAAATGAAGACGGACGTTCTGGAATAGTTCTGGGCCGGACGGCGGTGGCGGGCGTCACCTCTCAGTCCTCTTCCCGACGTCCAACACGCTCCGATCGATTCGGCCTCGTCCGCATCCCGACGTGACAGTTGGACAAATCAGCCGTCCGATGGAGAATGAATGAAACGGACGCTTGTTTGAGCACCTCGTCTTCCACGTCCATCAGTGTCGGAGGGTCGTTTTAGACGGGAGTCCGTTTAGTTGCCCCCCCCCCCCCCATCCCCGGGCACCCCCGTGGGTGTCAGGAGACCTGGTTCGGAAGCTCGTCCACGGAGAACCGTCAATGAGCACAAAGACGACGTTTCTGTGGACATCAGAGAAGATTCGCTGCTCCTCCGGGCCCACAGGGACACTTAGGCTCACACACACACACACACACACACACACACACACACACACACACACACACACACACACACACACACACGTTAGCTGCGCCGCGGGCAGGTCGATCCGTCACTACCGGGCTGGTTCTTAAGCACCTCAGCTGATGGATGAGGAGAACAGGAAGTTTAGCAAACAGGAAGTCGGCCCGTCACCGAGGGAACAACGTTCTGGCTCCAGGGCCGGAGGAGGAGGCGGAGCAACGGGAGGAGGAGGAGGCGGAGCTCTGGGGCTGCACGTGCACGTGAAGATAAACGTGGGTGATGATCACGAAGGTTTCAGCCTTCAGCCACCATGGATCAACTCAATCCACCGATCCCACATCCGAGACTTCCGGAAACACGGAAACAAGCCCGGAACCCCGACCAGGAACCACCGAGGAACCAGCCAGGAACCTTCTGGACCAGAGTAGATGTTCAGCGGCGGCTAATCGAGCTAATTGCCGCTCCTGCGGGTCCTCGAGGCGAAGCGAGGAAGAGCCGAGTTCGTCTCCGGATGATCCTGCCGAGGATGAATTGCTGTGACGGTTGCCATGGAAACGCGTTCGAGTGCTGGGTCCACCTGTCCTCTGCCGCCTACCGTGGCCACTTTTAGGCTCCTCCCATTCAGATAAACGCCGACTCGTGCGTCACTCCGCTTCCTGTCGGCCGGCGGTGGCGTGACGCCATCGGCTTCAACGTTATTTATACGGCGCCCGTCGAGCGCCACACGTGCACGTCTGCTGTTGGCTGTCGGCGGTCGGGGGCGGCCGCAGTGGCGTCTGGACTAAACGGTGGCATGTTTGAGTTTGGCGAGCAACGAGGCGAGTGGTTACTTCCTGTGACAGGCGGGGTCTCCGCTGGGCTGGGTAATTAGTCGCCCGCCGCCTGCTAACGAGGCTGATGACTAACAGAACCGCACGCCGCCGCCTAACGAGCGCCGAGGTCTTTGTCAGACCGGCCACAGTCGGGTGGTGGAACGCCATCGTGGAGGCCCAGCAGGGGGCGGGGCCACTGTGCCGCTAATTGTGAAGCGGGACCCAGCCGGGGCTGAGGTCCTGCTGACCCGGTTATTGATCCTTTGTTTGTACAGATGGAGGCGTGGCACGCCGCGCCCAAGGTCATCAGGTATCGATGAGCACGCTGACGGGCGCCGCCCTTTGGCCCAGCAGCCGATGGCGCCGAGGAGACGAGACGGACCGTCAGGAACAGGGAGCGGCGAGTCCGGCACTTCCTGTTTGAGCGATTTTAGCCTCTTCACCCACGTGCGTCCCCCTGTCGTGGCCTCGCTGCCTTGCTCGGAGGCACCGTGGACCGTTGACCTTCCCGCCGCCGCCGCCGTTGTGGAGCGGAGCTGCTTCACCTCCAGGAGCCGATTCCCAGTTTCACCCTCACATCCATCTTGTGGCGGCGGAGGCGACGCGGCTCCCGTGTTGAACAGGTGAGCACAGCCATGCATTACAAAGGTAACCCTGGGGAGCACACACACACACACACACACACACACACGCGCACACACACGCGCACACACACACACGCACGCACACACACACACACACACACACACACACCAGCTGCAGCCCACAACAAATAGCAGAGTTACAGAAAATAATCCCTGAACAAGGACGTTTATTTTTATCCGATGAACAACGTCTTTTCTGCTGGATCAGGACCTGCATCATCTTCATCATCATCATCATCCTCCTCATCATCATCATCATCATCATCATCATCATCACCACCATCACCATCGTCATCATCTTCATCCTCCTCCTCATCATCTTCATCATCACCACCATCTTCATCACCATCATCATCCTCCTCCTCCTCATCATCTTCATCATCACCACCATCTTCATCACCATCATCATCTTCATCCTCCTCCTCCTCATCATCTTCATCATCATCCTCATCATCAGCTGCTCAGGAGATAACAGAGTTCCCAGCATTCCGCAGTTCTGCCAAACCAGCACAACCATTATTACAGGAACTCATTAACGCCCATAAAAGCGTCATGTGACATCATTCGGGTCATGTGACATCATTCGGGTCATGTGACATCATTCGGGTCATGTGATCCACCGGCACTGATGACGGGGTCCTCACGGGGGACCTCCAGATATGTTTTTGTGAAGATCTCGCTCCTAATCAACCAGTGATCAGGTGGTAACGCATGCTAACGTGCTAACGTGCTAAAACGTGACATCCCAGCTGCAATTTATGTACGTTAAAGTGGAAACTTTACACTTCTAAGAGAGAGTTGTGTAAATGTAGTTGGAGGAAAAAGGTCTGACGCTGCTAACAGTTAGCTCGCTGCTGTCAAAGCTCTGTGTGCCCTATAGCAATAGCTCGACATGCTAACACCTTTATATAAATGATGTCTCTATCTGATGCCGTGTTGTCCTAGCGTAAACTACACTGGTTAAACCTCTTTAGCATTTACATCCACCGCTAACCTCCTCTGACTCACACGCTGTGATTATTGTCGCTAACCTGATTAGCTTCGCCGCTTCGGCTGTAACCTAGCGTGACTCTTCAGAGGACGTCGGAATCAGGATCTGGTAGAGTCCTGACTGAGCGGGCGTGCTGCGCTAGCGGCTAACGGTGACCAGCAGCGCTCCAGCCGTGTGTTTGTGTGGAACTCCTCACTGTTCCGGGTCCAGGGTTCATCCCGGGCCGCTCCGCCGTGACTCCACAGGATGACAAACACCTGTATTCCATTTCTCGGAGCGTCTCTGAGCCGCGTTCTCGCCGGCGCTAATCCTCGCTAGCAAACAGCTTTCAGAGGATTATCAGCCGGGGGGTCTACGGCGGAGCGTCTCCCTCTCTTCTTCCTCGGCGAGTTAACCTCACAAACATCTGGACTTGACTCGGGAAATCGGTGACCTTCCGCTCGGCTTCCTCGCCTTCCATCGACCCGCGGCGGCCTCCATTAAAGCTCCCCGCTGACATTCAGTTAAAGCTCCGCCCTCACGCCGCGGCTCCATGACTCCGCCGTGTAATCCGCTGTTATCTGCTGCAGCTGCACTTGACCTGAGCTACTGTAGCGTGTAGCGGCGGCACGGAGGCGAAGAGGCGCCGGGCGCGTTCAGGTGGGGAGAAATGGAAAAACCAAACGGCGGCGCGAGTGGGAGGACGTGGCGAGGAAGCGTGGAGGCGCCGGCGTTTCTGCACAGAGAGGCGGGAGATGGAGGCGCCAACAGGGAACCGTTCCCTCCCAGTTTAACTTTGAGCTCATTTTGGTTCCTTTAATGTCCCGTCTTTCTTCTCTTTGATTGTGGACTCCACCACCAGACATGAAAGCATCCGAACCAGGAAGCTTCCAGATTCCCGCCGCTCCTGACGGGGCCCTAAACGCCCCACAAAAGCGGCTCCGCTCCTTCTGAACGCTCCCATTAGACGACGGAGCCGTTTGGTTGTGAGGCAGGAAGACGTCTCGCCTCCGGCTGAACACAATCCCATCACCTCGTTTTCACATGACGGAAAAGATGAGAAGGAGGGAAAAGCTTTGATTGCAGGATGGAGGTGAAGAGCGAGAGGAGGAACCCTGATGAAGGAAACACTCATCCCTCCACACCTCCTTTGTTCCCTCCTTCACCTCCTTTGTTCCCTCCACACCTCCTTTGTTCCCTCCACACCTCCTTTGTTCCCTCCTACACCTCCTTTGTTCCCTCCTTCACCTCCTTTGATCTCTCCTTCGCCTCCTTTGATCTCTCCTTCACCTCCTTTGATCCCTCCTTCACCTCGTGCTCTCTTCTTTGAAGAACAGAACCATGAACCAGGAGAACGTGGGCTCCCAGCTGACCCCTGGACCTCCACGCGGGGATTCAGAACAACTTGCCGACGGTTTATTACAGAATGACCCCGCACAGGTCGGCGGTCAGGGGTCAAAGGTCAGACGTGTGGCGTTTTCGCGTGATTGTCCCTAAATGCATCACGGTACTGGAAGTTTCCCCTGGAGGAAGAACGAGAGAAACTCCAGAGAAAAAGGGAAAAAACAACAAATAATTTACAAAACTTTAGAACACGTAAATGTCCAACACGTGAAAGCGGAATTTTCTACGCGAGCGAGTTTCACGTCATCGGAAATATCGAGTCGCTTTGACGCAGTTCATGAAGCGAAGAATGTAGCCGTTAGCCACCTGCCCGTGGCCACGCCCACAAATATGTCACGCACGTCCGAATCGGAAACTGTGGCAGAAAAAAACAGGTGTGACATCAAGGAAGGAATTAGCATAATTAGCAATTAGCTTCTCATTCATGCGGTTAAAACGGTCAGTCGGGAAGAATAACGGATTAATTATCAATAAAAAGCTTTTAAAAATGTTCCTGTAGCATAACGAAGAGGCTCCGCCCACCAGAAGCAGACGTCTAAAATCACAAACCTGCTTCCTTGGTGGCTCCTCCAACGATCCGGATTCTTTGGACGTCGATCCATCGGGATAAATGACAACGACGTGTTCGTTTTAATTCGGCTGACGCAGCGGTCGATGTTCTCCGAGCGACGTGAATCCGACCTTTGATACGTGGTTATTACGCATCGGCCTGAGTCTTCCTTCTGCTCCCGGTCTGCCGGATGAATCGACCCCCGGGAATGATGGCGGAACGCTCCGGGGAACGAGGCAGCATCACAACACCAGTGTTTCAGGAACGCTGAAGCCAGCCGGCGGTCGGTCGGATGTTAGTTCCGATCCGACCGCGACGTCACAGAGCACAGCGAGCCTCAAAAGCAAGCTAACGAGCTAGCAACAAAGGAGTAAAGAGGCGGAGCCGGTCGGAGGTTTTCTCCCGGTTCAACGGTTTGACCTCTTTAGCCCGACGTCTAAAGCCGGGGTATAGCTGAGCTAACGTGTTAGCATGCGCGTCGACAGCCCGATTCAGCTGGAGTGGAACAGAAATTAGCAGGGAGGGAACGTCGTGGATAAAAGACGTAGACGGCAACAAGGCCTCCGGCTCGACAGGAAACGGGAGAAAAGCGCTGGATGAAAGAAGGAGTGGAGGAAACGCGGGAGGACAAATGGGGGGAGAGAGATAAGAGGAGGGAGAATTAACGGGAGGATGGGAAGTGACGGCTGGAGGCCGACGCCGCTCGCACCTCCTCACCGAGCTTATCGGTCAGGAAACGAGACGTCCAGTCGCTCGCCACTCCGTAGCCGTCAGAGCGCCGTGACCGCCACGCCACCAGCACGACGGCGGCGAAGACCCGCCATGAATTAAACATCAGACGGCGACGTGGAAAACCCCCCCGGTGCGTTCGTGTGGCGTTCAGGTGAGAGAAAAGATGAAGGAAATAGAAATGATCAGCCTGAAACTGCCGTGATGCCTTCAGGGAACATCCGTAAGTTTTACTAAATAAATGAAACACACACACACACACACACACACATTTGCCAGGTTTTGACAATCCTAACAACAATTATTCATGTTTCCGACTGATGCAACCAGGAGAAACAAACGCTTCAAATGTTGGAGACTCAGCGCGGACGCTGGCGGCGTTAGCTTGTGATGCTAACGTGTAAAAACGCCTCATCTGTGTTCTTCCCGTCCACTATTGAATGGCGCCTCCGACCTGGCGCGGCGGCAGCGTCGACTGCTCCAGTTTTTATAAGTAGAAAACATGAAATCCGGGCGGGCTGAGCTCGATAAAGGACAAGATGTAATTAAAACATGAAAGGCGAAGGTCTAATTAGCCGCGGAGGCGCCTCAGAAGGCTCGCGAGGACTTTCCATGTCAGACAGAAGCTCCTCGTTCTCCCGTGACCACGTTAACGTTCCTGTAAAAAACACACGACCTAATTTATTCTTCTAATGCTGACGCAGTTTCACCCCTCTTGTGAGGACATCTCAGCTCTGCGGGGCCGTCACACAAATGTCTGACGGCCCCCGAACGCCTCACACGTCTACAATTGCTTCAATAAAAGCAGGTTTGCGCCAACATTTTCCAGGTTTCGCTCATTTGTTTGTTTCATATTTTCTTGACGACGCATTCATTTATTTCTTTGTGTAACAGAAACGTTTGTTTTTGAGGGATAATTACGACGATTTCTGGTCGTGGCTGTAGAAAACGAGATCATTAAACACACACACACACACACACACACACACCACACACACACACACACACACACACACACACACACACGGGGTCGCTCTGGGCCTCCGTAGGTTCGCGTTTGATGAACGAGGATCAATAAAAGTTCGAACCCGTTTGGAAACCTTTGCTGGGACGTTTCAAACGCACCGGAACGCCGTCGGCGCCGCGTCCGCCCGGTTGCGAGCGTTTCTGGGGCTGCGGCGTGTTCTGCAGGGGTGCCGCGTCTCGTCGTCCTCCAGTGTTCCATGTTTCCATGTTGCTGGATGAGCTGTGCAGGAAACAAAGCCGACGCCCCCTCGCTCGCCCGCCGCCTGCCAGCGCCGTCCTCCGCTCGCCGCGCCGCTCAATCAGGCCTGGCACGGAAACGCCGCACATATTGGAGTAGGCCGACTGGCCCTCGCCGCCTGGCGCCGGAAAGGGAAAAAAAGGAATAGTTAGTGATTAAATTTACTGGCAGAGCGGGAACCAACACACACACACACACACACACACACACACACACACACACACCAGCGGCTGTGAAAACCAGCTCATTTTTCATTAACAGGATTACCGTCCAACATGGTAAATAAAGACGTGTGTGTGTGAGTGTGTGTGTGTATGTGTGTGTGTGTGTGGGGGGGGGGGGGCGGGCGACTGTTCCTAACGATGCTGCAACGACCCACAAAAAAAAAAAACATGTCGCAGAGAGGGGGGGGGGACGCGGCTGGGCGATGAACCTGTTGCAGGTGGAGCTGGGATGTGAGGAGCCGCTCGCTCATCCGGAACGCCGTTCCAACGCCAGAAGAGCCTCCAAACATGCCGGAACGACAAGGCCGGCGTCCCCCCCCCCCCCCCCCCGCCGTTCCCATCGCGCCGCTGGGGTTTGTTTCACATCCGGCTGCCAAGTTTTCCGGCGAATTCATCCGTAAACGGGGGAAACGTGGCAGGAAAACCACCACGCTTCCCGGAAACCTCACGCAGATCCCCGCCTGTCTGCGCTAGTTAGCATGCTAGCTAAGGCGTGTTTGGGGTTTGATCAGACATCCACGAACGTGCCCCCCCCCCTCTGAAGTCCGTCGTGCGCGACAGACGGAGGATGAGGGATGGACGGGTGCCGACCCCGCTCCCGCCACAGGGGGCAGCAGCGCGACTACGGCTAATTAATCAAATTATGTGACAGATGGTGCAAAGAAGCTATTGCCCCCCCAGGACACTTTGGGACGAGCCACCAGCGCCAGCACTTCAAGTGGGGGGGGGGGGAACGGGCAAATATTCCCCTTCGGATGTGATCCGATGGCGATATTGCTTCGTGGAATATTGCCGGAGCGCTGTATTAGATTGGGTCTCTCCCTCCGGCGGCGCTGAAAAGGCCCCAGGAAAAGCAGCTTTGGATCGATCCAGCGCACAAAAACAAGCGACACGAACCTAAACGGATTAGCGACCTTTGAAACGGCGCCATTTCCAGGCAGCGGATCCGCCTCCCACCACCGGCTCTGGTCTCTGCCCACACTTCCCAGCTCCAGATCCGGCTCAGAAGTCCTCCTCCACTCTGGGAATTCCAGATGGGAACAGCGTCGATGGGACCTGATGCAAGACTGGGGCTGTTCTGGCACCTTGGCGGCTGCACGGCATTCTGGGTAAACGGGGCTCTCGGGTTCCCAGCAGGAAGCTTCTCCAGCGCTCGAGTGTGGGCGACAACAGAAGCGCCGCCGCTTCCTGCTAAAAAACGGTCGCTAACCGCGTTCCCACGCGCAGAATCACATCTGCTGCCAACCCACGCTAGCCTCGAGTGCTAGCCTCGAGTGCTAGCCTCAAGTGCTAGCCTCGAGTGCTAGCACTTCACTTCCCGTTCCCTCAGAAACGGGCCTGGAAGAGGCAGAGTTCCTCAACATTCCGCCGTCGCCTCCGCTGCCGCTGGCCCTTAAAATGGGCGGAGCCAGTGCTACGAGCTACGAGCAGGGGGGGGGGCAATGTATGAGGCAACCTAGCGGAGAAGTTAGCGGAGAATGTCGGAGAGCGGAGGAAAATGTTCCTATACATTTTTGGATTGGAAAGTTTTGAGTTCTGAAGGAACTTTGATCCTGAAACGGGCTGAAATTGGGAATATCAGCAAACTCGAACGGGGGCGGAGCCTCCGCGCGGTCGTCATAATCAAAGATGAAAGCAGCCGTTACGGCGCCGCCACGTAAACGTTCCGAAAACAGGAGCCTCAGATGAGAATCCGAGCTCGCTGGAGATCCGCTGACATCATCCATAAATCCGCCCTTATAGGAAATCCGATGTCCAATGGGAGCGCGGCGGTGCAAGGTGTAAAGGTGCTCGCGCCCGACATGTTTATCTGCTCACACGTTCATCGTCCGAGGAGGGCGAGGATTGATGGCGAGCCCGGCGGACCGCGCCACTCGTTCTCCGTGGTTAAAGGCGGCATAAATCTGCCCCCCCCCCCGTCAGCTGATCAATACTGAGCGGCGAGGACTGACGGGAGCAGGTCAGCTATGGTCAGCTGACCCGGTTTTACCCAGAATGCATCGGGCGACGCGTTAACTGCCATGAGAACACGTGATGTCAGCGCTGAGGTGCTAATAGCTAATAGCTAATCGATCGACCGTTCCATCAATCAAACTCTTTGATCTGGATTCTCCGCTCCGTCCTTTTATTCAGATTTTAGATGTTAAAGGACGGACGCACGCGCTCATCTGTCCCTTTGATGTTTTTCCCTCCGACTGCGGACAGAAATTAATGACTCAAGGTGAACATCAAAGCCGCCGCCCTTGACGGCGCCTGACTTTCATGTTTAATGTCGGCGATGATCATGAAGGCGGACACGCTAACGCTCCATTTACAACCCCCCCGCAGCTCATTAGTGACCCCATCCAGGGCCGGCGGGGGGGCGGCGCCATCAAAGAGAGGGACAATGTGACGGCGGCGCTCAGGTGTCGCGGCGTGTTTCCCCGGCTGGTGATAAAGGCCGTGGATTGGAGCCATAAATTACCTCCAGTGTTGAGGAGCGATGATGAATCGCCGCTGCTGAGGAGACACAAAGACGCCGCTCCGCTCGCCAAACGCCGTCCCGCTGATTTACCGCCGGTCCGAGCTGGCGTGGCCACGCCGGCGCCGGGTGACAGAGAAGCACGAGATGTTCAAACACTGTTTCCTCTCTCTTCAGGCCGCCGTCCGTCCCCCCGCCGACGCGCTCCATAAATCACGCCGCCCTGGCGGGTGTTTACCCGGCGTGGCGGTCCGGAGCGGCGGTATCTGCCCCCGCCAGCTGGCTGCTGCCGCTAATCTCGCCGCTCCTAATTTTGATTGGAATTCGCCGGTTTCTCATCAGGAGTTTCTCAAAGGAAACTTCTCCCGTCTGGAAGTCACGAATTTGGGAAGAAAAATGGAAAAACGGGCAGACTGGAAAACGCAGATTCCCAATGAGACAGACGAAGCTTCAATTAAATCCTAAATCCGTCATCTATTATCTCCCCCCCCCCCCCCCCCGCCCCCCCGCCCTCGGTTCTGACCCGTCTTTGGCGGTCGCCCATCTAAAGGAAGCTCTGGGGACGCGGCGCCGCTGCTCCGCCAGCCGTCCTCCACTTCTCCGGGGCCGAGGCTAATTGGCAGATCCACCAGGGAGCCCTCGAGCCGCCCGGTGTGTGTGTGTGTGTGTGTGTGTGTGTGTGTGTGGGGGGGGTCATGCATGTGATCTCCTGGTGATGGAAGGAGGACGCCATCAGGTCCAGGAGTAGATTCCCGAGGGAGGCGTGGGTGGCAAACTTCTCCGAGCTGTGAAATTAATCATCTCCTCCAACTTTAAAGATGTTTCTTCGCGCGCGGCCTCGTGGCGTGTTGCATTCGGGGCACGTGGGACGAAGCAGAGACGCGGAGGGCTCCGGGTAATTGACAGGCGGCGTTTTCGCTCATGGCTCTTTGTGTTTGTCGGACCACCGATCGATGGTCATCTCACCCCCCCAGGGAGCGAGGTCGAGGCGGATGAAGAGGAAAGATTCCTCTTTGTGTTGCCTGTCCAGCGGCAGCGGCGGCGGCGGCGGCGGCGGCGGCCTTCCCGAGAACGCTCCTCCGGCCAAAATATGAAAGATTGAAAGTGCCACAAAAGCTTGAATAAAACTGCGTCTTTCATTCCCGCTTCAGTCCTGAGGGAAACCACAGGAACCGAGAAAGCCGCAGCTAACGCTAAAGCTAGTGGTGCTAATGCTAGAGGCGCTAAAGCTAGTGGTGCTAAAGCTGCGGCGCTAAAGCTAGTGGTGCTAAAGCTGCGGCGCTCTCTCCCTCCTGACCAGCGCGCCTGGCGTGAGTGCGCACAGGAGGTACCGGGACCGAAGGTTCTGCGTAATCTCCCATCAGCCATCACTTCGGTCCAGGCTCCGCCCACTTGTGTTGGAGACGGAAAGAGATCAAAAAGAAGACAAACAGCTGTAAATAGCTCCACCAGCTAGCGTCACACTTTTAATGCGGTCCCGATAGTCACCTAACAGGAGGAAACCCGGAGCAGGACCCTGCTGAAGTGGGGGCGGGGCCTCCCTGCTGATGTGGGGGTGGGGCCTCCCTGCGGATGTGGGGGCGGGGCCTCCCTGCTGATGGTAGGAGGAAAATCAGGGTTTTAGGAGAATCTGATTGGTCCCCTGAAGTTTGTGGGTTTCTCTTCATCAGTGGTTTATTCCAGTCGAGGTCGACTCCTCTGACACTTGGACTCCTCTGCACGCCGCCGCCCCCCCGGGCTGAGCTGTGGCCCTTTGTCCTCACCCTGTCTGCTGACAGGAAGTGGCGATTGGGAGGCTGGTACCTGCCACAGTCTGACAGGCTGACAAAGAGGAAAAGACTTTAACACCGAGACGGCAACAGGAGCCGCTATCAGACTCTTTGTTGACGCCGCTTCCTTTGACTGTTATCTGATGGGCAGATGGCGAGCTCGCCGCCGCGCTCATCGGGGCGGGGCGGCGACCCGCCGCGGTCCGGCTGACCGAACCAGGCGGCTGACCCCCGTCAGATGGCCTCATCACCAACATCATGTTAGCTAACGGCAGGATAGACGTGAGCTAGCTGGAGTAAAGTCGCCACATCGACAGTTTAACGGGAGTAAAAAGAACGAAATTATAACCCTCCTAACTCTTAAATTATAACCCTGCGTCCTCGTGTTTAAAAGTTTAATGTTTGGAGGTGATGAGGAAGCGAGCGCTTATTAAAGTGTCGTTGACTCTTCTGGTTTTTCGCCAGCGCAGGAATTCAAAGCTCTTTTTGTGTTTTCAACCAAAAACCCGCATCAGCCCTCAAAGGCAGCGTTAGCCGCACGATACGATACGATACGATACGATACGATACGATACGATACGATACGGAGACTTCAGCTGCGTTCGCGTCAGCAGCATCATCGGGGCGACGCTCGCGATGTCGGCGCGATGAGCGGAACCACAACAAAACCCACCCAAAAACCAATGAAAACCAGAAAATCGGAAAATAAAACAGGAGCTAAAAGTCACAAAATACAAAAAGAGCCAATTTACATGAAAGAGTGAAATGGCCCAGTTGCCGTGGCAACAGAGGACACGGGTCCCTACTTGGATGAACGTTGCTAGATTTTGTTTTTGCAATTTTGTTTTTCTGTTTAACACTTCAAAAACCAGCAAATACAACCTGAAGGACAGATTTAGCTTCGCCGCGTCTCCTCTCTGCTCTCGTTAGCTAGCTGCCATATCAGCCTTTTAGCTAGCTGCCATATCAGCCTTTTAGCTAGCTGCCGTATCAGCCTTTTAGCTAGCTGCGGTATCAGTCTGTCAGTTTAAAACTAGAGACAGAATCATATTTGTCGTTCTCTTCAGACACCCCAGGTGAAACAACGCGCGCTAACGCGCCTGTTTTCTCGTTACGTCTCCAGGTCGATACCAGTCTGTCCGTCACAGACGGTAAATGTAGCGGGGGGTGATTGTTTCCATCTCCTACTGACCCGTCAATAGAAAAATCAATACTTTTAAACAACACTGGTAGTGCTGGATACTACTGCTAACAGATACGACAGGAAGGAGGCTAACGGAGGCATCTTTAAACTGTGGAACAGGTGTGTGTGTGTGTGTGTGTGTGTGTGTGTGTGATTAGCCAGGTCTAATTAAGACCCACACAGTGTTTTCAACACCAGGGGATAAGCTGCCGACAAACACACCTATCAAACAATTAAAACGCTAATCAGCTAAAGAGCGCCGCCATCCTGCTTTAATGCTAAAAAAAGAAGAAAGTCTTATTTTGATACATGTGTGTTTCAACAGAGCTGTGATAAAAGTTTCAAACGCCAACATGTGACATTCCTGTCCCAGCCCAATCAATGCTAATGCTAACATTAGCAGGGTAGGAACAGCCTTGTTTAACTCCGCAGAGCTCTGGTGTGTTCACAGCTGCTACAAATGTCTCCGCTAAGCTACATCGACTGTTTTTATTGTTTTGAACTGTGAATGATTGTAGCTGCTCTGAGTAGCTTTAGCAGCTTTAGCTTCAGGGGAGCTAATGTGTTCAGGGTTTGAATTCAATCATTTTTCAGGTCAGAAAATCTCAAACCTTCAATAAAACTTCACTGTGATGTTACTGCTGTGGTTCACCTGTGTCCTGTTGCTGGCCCCGCCCACATTCACTGCACCTGTGCTGATTGGTTCCAGCCTGAATGTGTCTTTTTCTGCCAAAATTCCCAACAATTCCCAAAACCTTCGTTCCTGGATGAACTTGGAGATCAGCGATGTCATAATTTTCTAAGCATATTTATAATAAAATAGGGCTGAAAATGATGTTTCACATCAGTTAATGACGTTATGATCCCCAAACTAGCATAGCTGCGTAGCTTAGCGAAGCCAGCAATGCAGCTAACAGTCTCACAGTTTTAAAGTTCACGTTCGGAGTTCTGTCTGTGTTTGGGGACATCGTCATGGCAACCTTTGTAAACTCAGAAAACTTTTAGCTGCCTGTTTTATATTTGACTTGTTTTGTGAATAAATTACTTTTTCTCTTTATTTCAGCTTTTAGGTCTTTAAAAATCTCTGAACAGAAAAAAAAAATCACAAAACTTCAGAGAAACTTTGGTCAAACTTCAAACTGAAATTCAGAAGTTTTGTTTTAATGTTAACGATAATAAAATTAAGTGATAAAATCTGATTCACGTCTTTTACAAACTCCATCTGACATTTCTGAAAAAGCTGGTGACACGGCTGTTTCCATGGCAACGCCGTCTGACAGAGCTCAAGAACAAAGCAAAGCGACAGGAAAGAAAAATAAAGTTTGCCGTCTGATCACCAAACCTGGTTGCTGCTTCGATTGGCATCACGCAGGCAGACCTGCTGCCCTGTGGGGTGTATTGGCGTTTCCACGGCAACCGGGTCCCTCGGTTCACTGGGGTGCCCGCCTAGTTCGCCCCCGGCTAACGCTCAAATAATCATAATCGATAAGAAGCTGCGACACCGAGCTCAGAGCCCTGACAGAGCTGAAGGGGTCGGATATTAAAGGGAGGAGGAAAAGTGCACGAGGAGGGTAGGAGGCTAGGAGGCGAGGTAGGGAGGAGGAGGAGAGAGGGAGGAGGGCGGAGGAGAGAAGGGTGCGAGAAGCTAACACACGGCCGCAGTAGCGCTAAACGCTTTCAAAGTTTAAACCAAATCAACATCAGTGGTGTCGTTGTTCCCTTTTTCTTTCATATTTCATATTTTGTTTTATTTTGTAAATGACCTGTTTTTGTGGCTTTTCTTTTTCTCTTTTTTCGCTCCATTTTGATCATTTTTAGAATTCAAAACCTTTGGAGGAGGATCTTGGTCAGGCGTGTGACGGTGAGACTGGTGGATGGTGTAACATGATGGGTTTACGCTCTTGTCTGGCTGGTTGGAGGTTGGATGGAGAACCAGTACAGAAGATCCCACCCCTGGTCAACAGAGGA
Organism: Takifugu flavidus; assembly: GCF_003711565.1. Taxonomy (NCBI): domain Eukaryota; kingdom Metazoa; phylum Chordata; class Actinopteri; order Tetraodontiformes; family Tetraodontidae; genus Takifugu; species Takifugu flavidus. The sequence continues at coordinate 8,348,774 of NC_079528.1, read as the reverse complement.
ACAAGAACATGATTGATTAAATATAGTAGTAAAGTCTCATTAAAGTCCCAGTAAGTCCCAGTAAAGTCTCATTAAAGTCCAAATAAAGTCCCAGTAAAGTCCCAGTAAAGTCTCATTAAAGTCCAAATAAAGTCCCAGTAAAGTCTCAGTAAAGTCCCAGTAAAGTCCCAGTAAAGTCTCAGAAAAGTCTCGGTAAAGTCCCACTAAAGTCCCAGTAAAGTCCCAGTAAAGTCTCATTAAAGTCCCAGTAAAGTCCCAGTAAAGTCTCATTAAAGTCCCGGTAAAGTCTCGGTAAAGTCTCATTAAAGTCTCAGTAAAGTCTCATTAAAGTCCCAGTAAAGTCTCAGTAAGTCTCATTAAAGTCCCAGTAAAGTCTCATAAAGTCCCAGTAAAGTCTCATTAAAGTCCCAGTAAAGTCCCAGTGAAGTCTCAGTAAAGTCTCATTAAAGTCTCATTAAAGTCCCAGTAAAGTCCCAGTAAAGTCTCAGTAAAGTCCCGGTAAAGTCCCAGTAAAGTCTCAGTAAAGTTGCAGTAAAGTCTCAGTAAAGTCGCAGTAAAGTCCCAGTAAAGTCTCAGTAAAGTCTCAGTAAAGTCTCATTAAAGTCCCAGTAAAGTCTCATTAAAGTCCCAGTAAAGTCCCAGTAAAGTCTCATTAGAGTCCCAGTAAAGTCTCAGTAAAGTCCCAGTAAAGTCTCAGTAAAGTCCCGGTAAAGTCCCAGTAAAGTCTCATTAAAGTCTCAGTAAAGTCTCATAAAGTCCCAGTAAAGTCTCAGTAAAGTCTCATTAAAGTCTCAGTAAAGTCTCATTAAAGTCCCAGTAAAGTCTCAGTAAAGTCTCATTAAAGTCCCAGTAAAGTCTCAGTAAAGTCTCATTAAAGTCCCAGTAAAGTCCCAGTGAAGTCTCAGTAAAGTCTCATTAAAGTCTCATTAAAGTCCCATTAAAGTCCCGGTAAAGTCTCGGTAAAGTCCCGGTAAAGTCCCAGTAAAGTCTCAGTAAAGTTGCAGTAAAGTCTCAGTAAAGTCGCAGTAAAGTCCCAGTAAAGTCCCAGTAAAGTCTCAGTAAAGTCTCAGTAAAGTCTCATTAAAGTCCCAGTAAGTCTCATTAAAGTCCCAGTAAAGTCCCAGTAAAGTCTCATTAGAGTCCCAGTAAAGTCTCAGTAAAGTCCCAGTAAAGTCTCAGTAAAGTCCCAGTAAAGTCCCAGTAAAGTCTCATTAAAGTCTCAGTAAAGTCTCATTAAAGTCCCAGTAAAGTCTCAGTAAAGTCTCATTAAAGTCCCAGTAAAGTCTCAGTAAAGTCTCATTAAGTCCCAGTAAAGTCCCAGTAAAGTCTCAGTAAAGTCCCAGTAAAGTCTCATTAAAGTCTCAGTAAAGTCTCATTAAAGTCCCAGTAAAGTCCCAGTAAAGTCTCAGTAAAGTCTCAGTAAAGTCTCATTAAAGTCCCAGTAAAGTCCCAGTAAAGTCTCATTAAAGTCCAAATAAAGTCCCAGTAAAGTCCCAGTAAAGTCTCCTTAAAGTCCCAGTAAAGTCCCAGTAAAGTCTCCTTAAAGTCCCAGTAAAGTCCCAGTAAAGTCTCATTAAAGTCTCAGTAAAGTCTCAGTCCAAGTCCCGGTCTCAGTCCCAGTCCCAGTCCCAGTCCCAGTCCCAGTCCAAGTCCCGGTCTCAGTCCCAGTCCCAGTCCCGGTCTGAGTCCTGATCTTGGCCCGGTCTCGGTCCCTGGAGATCATTCCTAATCCAGTTTTAACCAGTTTAATCAGCTAAAAGTCCGGCTAGCCTCGTTTGTTTAGCCATGCTACATCTTTTACGCAGCACACAATAAACCAAAGAGTCATCCGGTGTATGAATGTTGTCACGGCGACGGCAGCGTAGCTTCTCAGGAGGTAAAACAGATGCTAGCATGTGGCGCCACGAGGGTTTTAACAAAAACGTCTAAATGATTGTGGAAATGTCGCTTTCGTGGAAGTGACGGCAGTAATGAAGCGATAGCTTGTGTCCCTGACACCCGTCAGAGCGTTAGCGTTCCCTCGGAGCGCAGCAGCTGGTGAGCGCTCGCCACGTTTAAACCTCCGCGTGGGCGGCGCCGCTTCGCCGCCGTCCACAAAAGCCCTCAGAGGAACGGTCGGAAAACTGAAACAAGACGGGAAAAAGCCGCCGCTCATCCTCGATTTCACCGGCACTGATGAAACGGCGGGAAAACGTAGCAGGTTTCGATGTTTTCAGGTCACGGTCAGGTCATCTTTTCGTGACAGTTTGTATTTAATGCTGGAATTTAAAAATAAAAATCGAGAAAAACGAGATAAGAGACGTCGGATCTGCGTTCGCATACAGATCTGTTACATGTAGACGCTAATGCTAATATTTGGAGCGCTAATCAGTGGGGGACCATATGATCAAAGGGATGCTAACAGGCTGTGAAGTGAAGCCACAGAATTAGCGTGCAATACCTCCGAGATCCGCCGGGGGCGCCAGAACACCCGTCCGCTCCCCATTCAGTCATGAATTCCTCATGTTTGTCTCACAACAACAGAGCCGACAGCTAAACATCCTCATCCCTAAACACGAGCTGGCGGCTAATCAGACATTATTTCCATATTTAATTGGGCAAAAATGCTAAAAGTGGCGGCGGCTCGTGGAAAACTCGTTTTAATGGTTGTATTTTCTGTGGGATTGTTACGTTTTGTGTTTGCGTCCCATTATTATTCGCTTGCTAGCCGAATAACTAGCTAAGTTGTTCAATGAAAACAAAAGAACTGCGTTGCAATAACGTGAGAAGTTTTTTCATAGGAATGAAATTATAGTTTTACAAGATTAAAGTCAGAATATGGAAACTGTAGCGCTTCAAGCTAACCGTTTTTCTCCCACTTCATCATCATCCCGACTGCTGTTAGCATGAACGTGGAAACGGAAGAAGCTGAAATAGAAGTCCTGATGTCGTATTTTCCTTTATTAGCTTGGATCGTGGCAAATAAATATTGCGCTTAGATTTGGCCCGGGTGGGCGTGTCCGTCTCCTCCAGCTCCGCCCTCTCCTCCATGTGACCCCACACCGAGCTTTAGCGAGCGCTAGCTAACAACAGGAGTGACTTTTCTGCCCGTAACTGTAAATGTTAATCAATAGACTGATAATTAACAGCCAGAAACACAAGATTTTCGTGTCCTGCAGTGGTCGTTTTGGTGCGTTAGCCATAAAATTAAAACCCAAATTATCCCTTCGTGTGTTCGCTCCTTCGCTGTTTTATGGAAATTTCTAAAATCGATCCATGTTGGCAGAAATGTGCGTGTGTGTTAGCGAGAGAAGAGCTAATTCATGTATAGATGTTGAATGTTTCCCAGGAAACTCGAGTGTTTTTCTACTCTGACACTTCTCGGTTGGAGCGAAACAGATGCTAACCTCCCAGATGCTAACCCCGCGGATGCTAACCTCCCACGAGCTGCGATGTGGTAAACAGACCAGCCTGACGCTCATTAAACAATGAAACTTTATCAGCTTCCCACGATGAGCCGGGCTGAGGTGAAGAATCCGCCAGAATCCGTGGAAACGCACGTTCAGAAGGGAAACACGAGGGGGGTCAAAGGTCAAAACCACAAACAAAACGTCTGCGTGACCCAATGAAGAACCTTGATTTTCCGCTGGGACGTTTGGTGGTGGGCGGCTTCGCGTTCACCTTAAACGTTCTCCCGTCTCTGCTGTTATTCAGCATGTTTTGACAACGATGCTAACAGCGATGCTAACATCTCTGCTAGTTATAATGATCGTTAACTCAGTGGTTCATTAGAAAGTCTCAGTAATTTCTCGTTAAGGGTCGAGCGTGTCGGATTGTTTTTGTCCAGGAAGGAGAACAGAACCGGTTAGCAGCGGCGCTAACCTGTCGTCCTCCTCCAGTTGTAGCAGACTCACCTGTTTAGCCTTTAGCTCGTAGCCCTGCGGGTCGACGTGGGCCGATGGGGGCTGAAGTTTGGGGCGTGACTCTCAGCCATCAAGGCAGGAAGCAGGAAACAGGAAGTCCAGCCAACGCACCGATCCAGCCGCGGCGGCGGCGTGGTAGCATCACAACTAGCGACGGTTTGGTTCTCGTGCTTCATCAAACAGGAAGCAACTTTAATCCGGGCTTCTTGTCCCGTCTCTTCACGTCTTTGTCCTCTTCCTCATGTCCGTGTGGTTTCCTCAGTGTCACTTCCTGATGGGGACTTCCTTTGGTTGGACCATAAAACCTGAAGATGAGACCGTCTGGTGGACTTTGTGATCCCGGGACGATCAATCACTCATCTGGTCCCGTCCTGGTCTCATCCTGGTCCCATCCTGGTCCCGTCCTGGTCCCGCCCTGGTCCCGTCCTGGTCCCATCCTGGTCCCGTCCTGATCCTGTCCTGGTCCCGCCCTGGTCCCTCCTGGTCCCGCCCTGGTCCCCAGAGGACCATCAGGCCATCCACATCCATCGAAGTTCTTCTCTTCAGGAGCATCTTTCTCCATATTCCTGCTCCCAGACTCCCGGAACGAGGCTCAGACGCTTCCATGATTGTGGCGCTCCGACGTTCCGACGTGTTGTTAGCGTCCTGAGCGGAGACGCTCAGCAGCTTTGGATCTGCCGCCGGTTTGAGTGGACGCCTCCACCATCTGCTGCCGACAGTAGCAGCACCTGCTGGAGGAGCCGGGTCGGCCGCCTCGCCGGGAGGCGGGTGGGCGGCGGCTACCGCGGGCCGGCGCCGGTGATCCGTCAGTCCTGGGAACATACGTCCAAGGAGAAATCTGTCCCAGTTTCAGGAAGAGCTGCTTATTTGTGTCCGTCTGAAGGAGGAAACCTGCAGCGGGTTGTTAGCCGCCGTGGCTAACGCTAAAGCTAGTTAGAGTTGGTCCACTCATAGACAACATCTGCAGCTTGAAGCTGGAGATCCGGTGGATCCCGAGCCGGACCGTCCCGGGACTGGATCCAGAGTGTTTTGTCTGTTGGGGGATCCTGTAGCAACACAGCGGAGCAACACCCACGCGGGGACCCCATAAGTATGGAGAAACAACCTGCGCTTAAGTGGAATAAACACACAGCTCTAGTGTGCTAATGCTAACGTGCTAATGTCGCTCTCGGGGTCACGTGTTGACCCTTAATTGGCTCGAATGGTGACGCTCGTTCACGACCGCCGCGGAAAACAAACAGAAACATCATAATTACTGGCTCACCTCCGGACCGAAGAGCCAGAGGTGCCGGCTGTGGGCGGAGCCTGTGGGCGGAGCCTGTGGGCCGCCTGAGGCACGGCTCCAGAGCGTCTCCCGTAATAGCTCCATCATCAGACGCTGCAGCAGCTCTAAGTGGCCCAACGTGGGCGTCGCCGGCGCCCAAATGGCTGCGGCGCCGCGGCGTCCGTGATGGCGGCGAGTGGGAGGGAGCGAGAAGGTCTGAGGAGCAGCTCGCCGCCGGTTCTTTGCTTTCACACGCCTGCAGGCGAGCTAACGCTAGTGTTAGCACTGGCCGGATGGTGGCAGAAAGCCTCCTCCTCCTCCTCCTCCTCCCCCCCTCCTCCTCCTCCTCCCCCTCCCCCTCCCCCTCCTCTCCCTCCTCTCCCTCCTCCTCTTCCTCCTCCTCTCCCTCCTCCTCTTCGTCCTCTCCCTCCTCTCCTCCTCCTCTTCCTCCCCTTCCTCCTCCCCCCCTCCTCCTCTCCTCTCCTCCTCCTCCTCCTCCCCCTCCCCCTCCTCCTCTTCCTCCTCCCTCCTCCTCTCCCTCCTCCTCTTCCTCCTCCTCCTCCTCTCCCTCCCCCTCCTCCTCTTCCTCCTCCTCCTCCCCCTCCTCCCCCTCCTCTCCCTCCTCCTCCCCTCTTCCCCCTCCTCCTCTCTCTCCTCCTCCTCCCCCTCCTCTCCCTCCCTCCTCCTCCTCCTCCTCCCCTCCTCCTCTCCCCTCCTCCTCCCCCTCCTCCTCCTCCCCCTCTCCTCCTCCCCCTCTCCCTCCCCCTCCTCTCCCTCCTCCTCCTCCTCCTCTTCCCCCTCCTCCACTTCTCAGAAAGTTGTTGGAACTTTTCTCCCAGCTCTCCCTCTTGGATCTCTTCCTGGCTCCGGCGTTCCGCACCGCGGAGCCTTTTCTTCCCGTCCTTCCTTCTGTTTTCCTTCAGAGGTTTGGGTCCCGGCGTTCCTCTCCCTCCCTCTTATCTCGGAGCGGCACATTTCCTGGGGGAAATCTCCCGCTCCACCTTGGAGCTTCCGCACTTCAGGGATGAACAGGCGAAACACGGAGGCTCTTTGTCCGCGCCTCCTTCTCCACCTTCGCTCTCTCCTCCATCCCGCCAGGACAAAGAAACCGGAACTCTTGTTAGCGTGAAACCATTTAAAGTTTTCCCGCTCGGGCTTCCTCAGCCTGGCCGTGGTGGAAAAGACCAATAAAGCTGATTCAATCGGAGCGAATTGGATCCAGCGGCCACAAATAAAAGAGGAGACGGTGGCGCGGAGCGCCGGCTCATCCGCTCCGCTCCTCCATCTGATTATTCCCGTAATTAAGAGGAATTGAGGCCGGAGCGCCGCTTCAATAAATCCTCACATATTCCGCCGCCGCTCTCTGGCTGTGATCACATCCGAACCTCTGACCTTTGAACCCGGAGTCCCACCATCGGGCAGCCGCGGCGCTGCTAGCTGCAGGTCCGACTTCGCCAGGTCGCACCATCGGGCACCGCGGCGCTAGCTGCATCTAGCTAGCTGCATCTAGCTAGCTGCATCTAGCTAGCTGCATCCTCCGAATGACGTCTAAAGAAAGGAATTAGCGTGTAGCTACCTTAGCTTAACCTAGCAAAAAAACCTCGGTGCTAAAGACGTTCATCCGAGCTCATCGGTGACTAACGTGTTAGCTTAGCTTGTTGTTTCAATGTTTCTCTCGTTTGTCGTTGAAAATGGAGCCGTCACCATGGCGACCGTAAACAAAAACATCTGTTCCTGCGCGACTCTCTGGACGCTAACGGCAGGTCGATACCAGGAGGCCGCTCCGAGCTAGTGCCGCTAAAAGCCCATTAGCCAAACCGCAGGTCGTCAATTATTGATCGGAGATCAGTTTTATTCAACCTGCTGAAAGAAGAACGCAGGGGGCGGAGCCACGGCAACTTCAAAGGGCCGATCGATCGTGTGTGTTTGTGTGTGTGTGTGTGCCGAAGCTCCGCCTCCAGAACACCTAATTTTATTGGAGTTTATTTCAGCGAATCATCTGAGAAAAAGTCACGATTTTACGTTAAATCTGATAATCGGATTAACGAAGATATTTGTCAACATCCTTTGATCTGAGTCTGACGAGCAACAAAGTGATTAACATTAATCATTAACATTAATAAACATCAGGTTTGCTGCTTCGTTCAAAAGTAGCTTTGCTAGTTTTGCTTTTAAAAGATTCTCAGTTTAATTAAAAGGTTCATTAGCAAAAGTCCTTAATTACACAGTTCAGTGAAGAGAAACAGAGAAAAACTAAACACGGAAATAATTAATAATTAAAACAAATACGTTTAGAAGTCTCGTTAATCAACAATTCTCACAAATAACTTTAGCAAAGAGCTAAAGTATTAGCACTCTAAAGTCCCAACATGTGGAAGGTGACGAAAACGTCCCGACGTTAGCCGCTCATGCTAACTGATAAAGCTCGGGGTTGTTTAGCCTAGCCTGTGGATCGCTGATGGCTAACAGCGAAGAACGTTAGCCGCTAGCATCAGCAACACCAAAAGTCACCTGTGGACCATCAGGCCGAAGAATTTCTGCGACCTTCCGATCTTCCTGTTTGGGAGCAATAATCCCGGATGATCCGCAACCGTAAACAAATCTGAGCGCCGCCGCTAATCTCGAGGAATTAGCAGAAGAGCCGGCGGAGTTTGGAAAATCTGGATCCGGATCAGGCGACGGGATTCTCCCGACGTTCCCAAATGCAAAAAGTTCTGATCCCGCTCAGCATCAGGGTTAGCATGAACGCTGGCGTCTCAGTCGGATCCAGGAACATTCCCGACGTTTTCCCGCCCACCTGCCACTGATCCGGTTTGATGACGCCAGATCCTCTAATAAGAGCGGCGATCTTTCCCGACCGGAGGAGGATAAAAGATTCCTCCTTTCCGACTGTGTCATAATTGATGATGCCGACGCTTCACTTCCTGTCCGGACCGACGTTCCTCCTCATCAATTATTTAATTGTGAACTTCTCAGTGATGCACAAATGTGCAATAAATCAAAAAGTTGCAGAGGAAAAGAGAAGAAAGAGAATAAGGAACGAGAAGATGAGACGAGCGCGGAACGCCGGGACCGCCGCTCACGAAGAATCGCATGATTCCGTGGAATCGCGATCTTCCAGGTCTGCTAGCTGTCCCGCTAAAGCCACATTAGGCTAAAGCGTCGGCTGGAAGGAGGGAGACGAGTTGAACCGCGCTAGCTTGATGCTAACCCAGCAGGTTAGCATTGCTGGCGTTAGCGTGTTCAATCACTCAAAGCTGTGATTGATTGGCTGAGACGAGGAGCGGCGCGAGACAATAGCGCTGATTGATTGGTTCCTGCTTGGCGCTGCGCGACACTGAAAACCCTCCCCGTCTCTCGGCAACAATTCCTGCTAGCTGTGGCTGCTGTCAGCGCGCTAATCCATCCGTCATCGTCCCACTTCTCCCGGCAGGATCGGGCTGACGGTGAGCACGGGATCAGTCACACGGCATTACACTCGCGTTAGCTTCCATTAGCGCCGCGGCGTCCGTCACCGTCAAGGGTCTAAATTCAGCTTTATCGTTAACACTAATGTTTTTGCTCGTCCCACTTCCTGGAACCTCCGGGCCAGATGGGAAACCGGGACGTACCGACGGGGAAGAGCTTAGCCGTTAGCGCCTAGCGCCTTCCTTTAGCCTTTAGCCGGTCCATCGTGTTAAACAGTGATTACACACGTGGGTTTTAGCACGTGTGTGTTTGATTGTTACGTGTTTTATTAACGAGGAACTGCGACACATTCAAGGACCCATTAAAACTGTCGGAAAACTGGAGAATTCCTCCAAACGCACCTCAGTCGGATCATTTTGATGTGAGTTGCAGGTAAAGTTTTTGATTATCAAAGCTGGAATATGGGTGTTTGGGGGGTGGGGGGGTGGGTGGGGGGTGTTGGTGTGTGTGTGGGGGGGGTCAGGAGAGGATGATGGGGGTTCTGACAGCCCGTCTCCCCCTCCTGCTCCACTTGGCAGGGTCCACCGGAGCGTTACGACATTCGAATCCCCCCCTGACATCCGAGGATCAGGAAGACGGGGGGGGGGGGGGGTCAAGTGGTCTCACAGGAAGTCTCTCTCCTGGGATCAAAGTGTGGAAAAGCCGAAGTTCAGCACGAAAAAGTCTTTCGTTTCCGAAGTCGGATCAATATTTGCTCCGTAACGCTGCAGATTTCACCAATCTGAGGTCACGAGCGCTAATTAGCGATGCTAGCGGGGCGTCACGGGTGACCAGAGGCATTGTGGGAAAACTGTGTGGACAGACGCAACAACAGGAGGAACCTTGTGCGCCGCTAGGCTAACGTTCCGGACTAGATTCCTCTGTTAAATCACGACTGATGTTAGCATGAAGCTAGAGCCTCTGAGTTCCGGCTGGTTTAAATTACACACAAAACCTCTGAAAGTGGTTGAAATAATGAAGCCGAGTCACGTTAGCATTAGCGACTGTGGCGTTAGTGAAGCCACTCCGCTCCGTCTCATCCAGGCTCACGGTGCTTCGTGTAGCAACGTTAGCTGTGACCCCGTCAGGTAGCAGAAACAGGCCCTTTCGGGTGGGGGGTCGGAAACGCCGCGGCTGTGCGCTAACGCCGCGTAATTGTGATTTTATCTTTTGAATCTAACGATGCTCCACAGCGTGAAACTGCTCTTCAAACTCAGGGTTATTACGCCCATAAGTCACAGCACCAGCGAGCTTAAAAAAAAAAGCCATAAAACTGCAGCTAACACGCCGAGAACGTCTCGGTAATTGACAATAAAAATAATAATAATTAGCGCGCGGCGCGGTGGAGACGGTGCTAATATCCCACATCCTCCGACGCCGAGGCTGCTTGAGTTTTTAATGTACTGTAGAGAGACACAGCTGCTGTAATCAAACATAATGAAGCTCCGCAAACAGCTAACACGGCCAGCGCCGCGCTAACAGCAGCTAATAACGCCGCCGTCGCGTCGGAGCGCCGGGAACTGCCGGAAAAGGCTTCAATGGAGAATTCAGAGGTCGCGTTTGCTCGCTGTCAAACAGACGAGACGGAATTAGCTAAATGTTAGCTAGCTAGCCACTGAGATTTTACTCATAAGCTAGTTTAGTGATTTGTAGCGACTCTGAAGACGTTCAACGCTGGATGGCAGAAACTGGTCACATGACCTGATGTCGGAGACGAAGATGGTTTGGGATTACGGGAAACTCGGGAATCTAATCCGGCGGAAAATGAGCGTCGGAGAATCTGTGATCCGCGGGCCAGTAAATCCAGGATGAAACCAGCGGCGGCGCCGCGGCCCCCGAAGTGTCGCCACGTTGTGATTCCGGCCCCATGAAGACCCGGAACGTGCAGCCTCGGGGGGGGGAACATCTCCCAGCCGCCGTCTTAAGTGCTCCGAGATGGCGGCCGGGCAGGAATTAGCGTCATTGTCAGCCGCCGCTCGCCAGCTTCCTCCATTAGCGTCTGGAGGGGTCACGTTCACGGGCGCTCGCCGTCGCCGCTTCCTCAGAAACGCTCCGCAAATTGAATCCGCATTTGTTTGTGCCACTCCGGCGCTCCGGAGGCCACGGGGAGGCTCCGCCACGCTAATCCGAGGGAGACACCGTGCTAATAGAATTAGCCTGATAAGACGCGTCGCTCTTATCGCTGATATCCCCCAAAACGCTGGACAGCTAACGCCGCGGCGCCGCCGCGCGATCAGGTGCTACTTCCTGCCAGGTTAGCTCGCGACGGGTAAACTCTAATTGGTGTTGGGAACCTGTGTTGCTATGGCAACCTGGATAGTTCTCAGTGGTTAGTGATTAGTGCTATAACCATGGAACAGAAGGGGCTAACTATGCTAAACTAGCTTTGATACACCAGCTCGTCATGAGTGTTAGCAGTTAGCTTAGCTTGGATGTTGTTACAGAAACTGTGTTTGTTCAAGAAAGGAGGGATGGAAGAGTGGAGGGATGGAAGAGAGGAGGGATGGAAGAGAGGAGGGATGGAAGAGTGGAGGGATGGAAGAGAGGAGGGATGGAAGAGTGGAGGGATGGAGGGATGGAAGAGGAGGGATGGAGGGATGGAAGAGAGGAGGGATGTAAGAGTGGAGGGATGGAGGGATGGAAGAGAGGAGGATGGAAGAGTGGAGGGATGGAAGAGAGGAGGGATGGAAGAGAGGAGGGATGGAAGAGTGGAGGGATGGAGGGATGGAAGAGAGGAGGGATGGAAGAGAGGAGGGATGGAAGAGAGGAGGGATGGAGGGATGGAAAATGGCTGCCGAGAAAATAATCAGAGCTGGAAAAATAATTCAGGAGAGAGAAGAAAGAAAAGAAAAGCGAGAAGCGATAAAACAGGAAGCAGAAAGGAGAGAGAGAGAGAATGGGGGGGGCATGTTAATGCCGCGCCGCTAACATTTGTCCGCTAACATTTGTCCGCTAACATTTGTCCGCTAACATTTGTCCGCTAACAGCGCTCCGACAAACAACAACGTAACTCCCAAAGAAGAAGAAGAGGAGGAAGTTCAGCAGGACTGTTGGATTCTGGGTGCCGATTAGCCTAAACGACTGATCGCTAATGTTCGCTTATTAGCTCTTGTCGTTGGCGGAACAAACAAAATGCTAATTTTTGCCCACAAACCCGAGCGACCGCGGAGATCGATGCCGCTTCCAGAGGAATATATTTGTTTCAATTCCGGCCGGAGCGCTTTAGCTATCGAGGCGGCTGTAGGTGCTAGCGATCATTCAACGCCGTCGCTCCAGCTTCAGGGTCGCGCGCCGATGTGTCATGCTAACTAGCCGAAGCCTCTTTGTGACCAATTAGGCCTCAAACAAAAGTGTCACGAGACGCCGTCCGGCGTTTCCTGATGTGTCGTTTGGAGAGCGGAGTAGCAGCGGCGGCCGTTAGCGGCCAGGAAATCGATGAGATGAACGGGACAAATATTCCGACGTGTTTGGATGGAGAGGACGCGTTAGCTTCCCGCGTCAGACGCTGTAATTATGTCGAGCAGAGGTTCATCAGCCGGATCAATACCGCGGCTGTCAGACGCCGTTAGCGTTGCCGCGTTAGCCAAAACACCCAACGGGGAGATTGGAACCAGGAAATGGAAAACACAGGAAGGAAGCGCTAGCCAATGAAATGTTAGCAGTCCCTGAAGGTCGGCGGCAGTTCCGTCTGTGTTGATTAGCATTAGCAGAACAGTGAGCGCTGGTTGCTCCTGGATGTTGCTCCTCCAGGAGCTTCTCCTCCTCTTTTGTTCCTCCTTTTCAGAGGAGCGGAGGAAGAAATGGAGAGACATGAAGATTTATAGCATTAGCTAGGCTAATTAGCAAAACGTACCTAAAAGGAGGTTCAGCTCCACGAGTCCTTCAAGAGCAGGAATATCTGTAAGCATGCACACACACACACACAAACACACACACACACACACACACACTCACACACACACACAAACACACACACTCACACACACACACACACACACACGCGCTGGTCTTGCCCCACTAGAGGGCCAGTTATCGCAGAAATTAATGGCAGCAATAAGCAGCAGCAGGAATTTGGGATTATTAGCAAAGCAATCAGGACTTTATTAGATTTATAGCAACAAAGACGCAACTGAGGCTGCAGCAACCTGCAACAAGACAAACGACACATCCCAAAATTTCGAGGAGATGCCGGCTGCAACGGCCGCAGGAGCAACAGGAGCAACGGGAGCAACGGGAGCAACGGGAGCAACTGGAGCAACGGGAGCAACAGGAGCAACGGAAGCAACGGGACCAACGGGAGCAACGGGAGCAACAGGAGCAACAGGAGCAACTGGAGCAACAGGAGCAACGGGAGCAACGGGAGCAACGGGAGCAACGGGAGCAACAAGAGCAACGGGAGCAACGGGAGCAACGGGACCAACGGGACCAACGGAGCAACAGGAGCAACGGGAGCAACGGGAGCAACGGGAGCAACGGAAGCAACGGGAGCAACGGGAGCAACGGGAGCAACTGGAGCAACTGAAGCAACTGGAGCAACGGAAGCAACAGCAACCATATGATGATGAGCTGTTACAACGGCAGAGCAACAATCGGCAACATGTGTTGCTGTGGCAACGCCACAGACACACAACATTCTAAAGGGCTGATGTTCAGTTTATTTCTGTTTGTGTTGCCTGGGTTGTGTTGCCTGGGTTGTGTGCCTGAGTTGTGTTGCCTGAGTTGTGTTGCCTGGGTTGTGTTGCCTGGGTTGTGTTGCCTGAGTTGTGTGCCTGGGTTGTGTCGCCTGAGTCGTGTTGCCTGAGTTGTGTTGCCTGAGTGTGTTGCCTGAGTGGTGTTGCCTGGGTTGTGTTGCTGAGTTGTGTCTCCTGAGTTGTGTTGCCTGGATTGTGTCTCCTGGCTTGTGTCTCCTGAGTTGTGTTGCCTGGGTTGTGTCTCCTGGGTTGTGTTGCTGGGTTGTGTTGCCTGGGTTGTGTCTCCTGGTTGTGTTGCCTGAGTGTGTTGCCTGAGTTGTGTTGCCTGGGTGTGTTGCCTGGGTTGTGTCTCCTGGGTTGTGTCTCCTGAGTTGTGTTGCCTGGGTTGTGTCTCCTGGGTTGTGTTGCCTGAGTTGTGTTGCTGGGTTGTGTCTCCTGGGTTGTGTCTCCTGGTTGTGTTGCCTGAGTTGTGTTGCCTGGGTTGTGTTGCCTGGGTTGTGTTGCCTGGGTTGTGTTGCCTGGGTTGTGTTGCCTGAGTTGTGTTGCCTGAGTTGTGTCTCCTGGGTTGTGTTGCCTGAGTTGTGTTGCCTGGGTTGTGTTGCCTGAGTTGTGTTGCCTGAGTTGTGTTGCCTGGGTTGTGTTGCTGAGTTGTGTTGCCTGAGTTGTGTCTCCTGGGTTGTGTCTCCTGAGTTGTGTTGCCTGAGTTGTGTTGCCTGAGTTGTGTTGCCTGGGTTGTGTTGCCGCTCCACGTTGCCGTTTCCCAGCATAATTGGCCAGTTTCAATTAGCGTCCGTCAGAGGAGACGAGTCAACGGAGTCGCACAAAATAGCAGCGACGCGTTTTAATGATCAAAATATGCAACCGACAGCATCAGTGCTGTCACCCAACACAATTAGAGTGTGTGTGTGTGTGTGTGAGTGTGAGTGTGTGTGTGAGTGTGTGTGAGTGTGTGAGTGTGTGTGTGTGTCAGGTGTTAAATTGCCCACCAGGGGGCCACTTACATAGTTGCCACTGTTGGTGATCAGCTGACATGTTTACAAACAGTTGCCTTTTCCCAGAATCCTCCAACTGTTTCAGTCACTTCATTGGCCTGGTTGCTAGCTAGTTAGCGGTTAGCAGGTGTTAGCGCGCTCGCTACATTCTGACAGTTGATGATCGCGCGACGATCGACTCCTCAAAACCACTAAATGCTAAAAGTTAGCCGATGACCTGTCAAGCGTTGCTGGTGTTTGGTTAGCATTAGCATCAGGTAGCGCTGGTCGCTCTCTCCAGGCTCCTCTCCTCTAATCTTTGCTAGCTGGTTTGTCTCGCTGGCAGCTGTTTGTGGCGTTATTGTTAGCGGCTCTAATGCTATCTCTCTAATGCTAATCCTATCTCTTTAATGCTAATGCTATCTCTTTAATGCTAATGCTATCTCGCCGTCCCAGGTGCGTTCGATCCTCTTTGTTTTTGTACCTTTTGTTGAAGTTGCTCTGACGGCGAGTCCAGAATGAAAGGAAATCAAAGCCTGGCCCCGCCCACACATCGCCCCGCCCCCTGCTCTCCATCCTTGGAGTGACACCTGCACCTGAGGGGGAGGAGCTACAGGTGACATCAGACAATCCGTCTGCTGCGATTGGACGGTTGATCCTCGACCTCGAGGCGAACGTACTCCAGTATCTAAGGTTAAAGTTCTGTGAAGTAGCTTCTAGCATTAGCAACATTAGCTGCTGGAGCTTTTAAACTACAATTAGAGACAGGTTGTGACAGGTCCAGACAGGTTCAGGTTCTGACAGGTTCTGACAGGTCCAGACAGGTTCTGACAGGTCCAGACAGGTTCAGGTTCTGACAGGTTCTGACAGGTTCTGACAGGTCCAGACAGGTTCAGACAGGTCCAGACAGGTTCTGACAGACAGCAGATTTCAGATGAGGGGTGCGTTACAGACGAGGTTCTGATCGGAGCCACTTCCTGTCAACGGAGCACCTGCAGCTCACCTGTCGACCTGTCGACCTGTTGATGAACTTTACTAATCAACGTCTGTCAGACATTCAATCCCTTTGAACTTCCTCCACTCTTTTCCTAACTGAAACATTTTGCCGAAGTCGTGATCAGAACCTCAAGTTTAAAAATGTCCAGAAGGCCTCAGGAGACTGATGGGGTCTCCATGGCAACCATCATGGTCTTCAGGACAGGTGGTGTCGTCATGGGGACCAGGAGATCCCCTCATGCAGACAGCTCACACACCTGTCTGGGCTCTAATTGGCTGAGCCGCCTGTCAATCACAGAGTCGTCACACCTGACTGGCTCCACTGACAGGCCCCCACGGGCCAATCAGAGGGGCCCAGGGCTCAGGGAGGCGGGGCTTCACCTTCACACTGTTCTGCTACACACCTGCCGTCTGTCCATCATCCATCCATCATCATCCATCCATCCATCAATCATCCATCCATCATCCATCCATCCATCCATCCATCCATCATCCATCCATCCATCATCCATCCATCCATCATCCATCCATCATCCATCCATCCATCCATCATCATCCATCCATCCATCCATCAATCATCCATCCATCATCCATCCATCCATCCATCCATCATCCATCCATCCATCCATCAATCAGCCATCCATCCATCCATCCATCCATCCTCCATCCATCCTCCATCCATCCATCCATCCATCCATCCCATCCATCCATCCATCCTCCATCATCCATCCATCCATCCATCCATCCATCATCCATCCATCCATCCATCCCATCCATCCATCCATCCATCCATCCATCCATCCATCCATCCATCCATCCATCAATCATCCATCCATCATCCATCCATCCATCCATCATCCATCCATCCATCCTCCATCATCCATCCATCCATCCATCATCCACCATCCATCCATCATCCATCCATCCATCAATCATCCATCCATCCATCCATCCATCCATCCTCATCATCCATCCATCCATCCATCCATCCATCCATCCATCCATCCATCCTCATCATCCATCCATCCATCCATCATCCATCCATCCATCCATCCATCCATCCATCCATCCATCCATCCATCCATCCTCCATCCATCCATCTCCATCCATCCATCCATCCATCCATCCATCCATCCATCCATCCATCCATCCATCCATCCATCCATCCATCCTCCATCAGCCATCCATCCATCCATCCATCCATCATCATCCATCCATCCATCCATCCATCTCCATCCATCCATCCATCCTCAATCATCCATCCATCCATCCATCCTCCATCATCCATCCATCCATCCATCCATCCATCATCCATCCATCCATCCATCCATCATCCATCCATCCATCCGCCTGAACACTCAGAATCAGGTGTGTTGCTCTCTCAGATTAGGCTCCGCCCACTTTTACCTCAGTTTTCCTACTTGAGGCTCCACTCATCCTCAACCTTTTGACTTTAACCAGAACAGGTGAAGCCTTGACCTTTGACCTACTCGACCCTAACCTCAGGATCAGAGAAAACGTCCCCACATTGCAACTAAAATTCATCGTTTGGTCCTCACTATGTTGCTTGTGCGAGAACACGCACACACACACGCAATAAATTCTCAATATTGGTCTGATGAGGAACAAACTCTCAAAACGATCAAAAACAGCTTTTTCTGCATTAATTAATTCCTACGTAACCTTGTTAAAACGTGCAGTACCACGCACAACCACAGGGGGCGCCACCAAATCCCGTCATTAAAGAGCCATTTTGTGGATGAAATTGGCCTTTGATGTTTCAGAAGGTGGGGGCTCCATCCGTACAGTCGTACATTAGAAAAAGATAAATTATCATTCCCGAACGTTCGGAACAAATCGAAAGTGTCAGAAGGAGCGATGAAGCAGCGGCGGTTGATTAAAAATTAACGACGGCAACAGTCAGCGATAAAGCAGAAATTGCTCATCGTTAAAGCGACGAGCTCGTTTTTGTTATTTACAACCGACGAGTATTTCACCCTCCGCCAGACGCGCCGCCTCCACCTTCTGACAGATTAATTAACGCGCATTATGCTTTTGAGAATCCGACCGTAATTGGCAGAGCGATAGCGGCGCGACAGGTCCATTAAAACGAGACGCTTCTGCCGGTGGATTTAAAGTTAAATCGCAGTTAACGTGATTCTGTGTCACGAGGAAAACGGAGTTCTGGAGGACTTCAAATTTTTAAATTTTCCAGCGCTAGCGGGTGATTAGCGCGCTAACGGTGGAACGTTTCCAACGAAAACGCGCCGCTAGCGGCGGAACGTGCAGCCAATCCGGCGGAGTCCTTCGGCGTCCACGTCTTTGATCGTCCCTCTGTGATGTCTTCAGCTGAGGGGACAGGCCCCTCCCCCGCCCCGCCCCCGCTCCAGAGATGTTTGGCAGGAAGAGAAGAAGAAGAAGAGTTTTCCTTCTGTTTCTGCAGCATCAGCTGAATCACGACCTCACTGCTGATGAAGGATCACGTGATTGCTTCTTTTTACTCCCTCAGAATCCGCTTGTGCCGTGCCGTCAGTCCCGTGAACAGGCGATGGCGTGTGTGATAACGCCGCCGCCGCCGCCGCCGGCCACTTTAATAAGAGGCTCCAGTGTGGTTCTCCAGCGCCGCTGGAGCTTCTGGACCGATAAGAACGGAGAGTACAGAGAGACGGAGAGAGAGTGGGGGAGGGAGGCAGATAAGACAGTGATAGCGAAGAGAGGCAGCGGATGGGAGTTTTAATGCTAACGCTAGCAGGTTGAGAAATAATTATCTCGCCGTCTGGTTGTGACGGTGTGTGTAGAGGCCTGACAGCAGCCAGCGGCTTGACTCATTAATATAGAGGGTGTGTGTGTGTGAGAGAGAGTGTGTGTGTGTGTGAGAGAGTGTGATGCTAATGCTGTAACATTCCCAACAAACTCCTGACATGGTTTTTCTGTCCACCTGCAGCCTGAGGAGACTCAAATTTGGGCTGTTTTAACGATTCTGTTGTTTCCTGTTTGATCAAATATTCCGTCAGATGGAAGCTTTAGCGGGCAGATTTCTCTCATTAGCTTTAGCAGCTACACTGGGATTCCTAATTTTAACATTTTAAACACAGACATGTAGTTGCTGAGGGAACATTAGCTCAGACATATGTTAAACTAACTAATTCCTTGTTTCATGATGGGATCAATAATCCATCAATAATTTGAGCTGAAAAACCGTCAGTAGCATCAGTGGCTGAGAAATGTTTATGATATATATTATAGTAATTATCAGTATATGCTATATATTAGCGTATTGCTCAGTAGCTGTTATATATTAGTGTATTACTCAGTATATGTTATATATTAGCGTATTTATCGTTAGCTGTTATATATTAGCGTATTTATCGTTAGCTGATATATATTAGCGTATTTATCGTTAGCTGTTCAATATTAGCGTATTTATCGTTAGCCTTTCTATATTAGCATACACCAGTCTAGAAACACTTCTACAGATCAAACATCTCCTCTAATCACATAAAAAAGACAAACAGATAAATAACAAATCCATAAAAGCTAAATTTGGGTTGTTTGATTCTCTTTTACATCCTCCCAGTTAAAAGGTTCTTTTGTCTGATTTCTTCCAACATTTTTATGAAGGTTTGGCTTTCAGAATTCCATTTAAAGATACCAGGAAATGGAGTAAAATGACTTTTCAGGCTAATGAAAGCGTAAACGACGTCCCTGCTGGCTAACGAAGAGTTGGAGGAGTAAATGTGTTTCTGCCTTCAGCCACTTCGTCAGTTTAATTACTTTCACTAAGAATTAATCAAGTCATTTGACTTGACTTTAATTATAATCTCACCTTCTAAATATTCTCTCTAATCTTCTCTGGCTGATCTAAAACACCTTCCGTCTGTTCTTGCTCTGGTTTTTCGTCGGCCCACTTCGGTTTGGGAGCCGCTCGCTAACCGCTCGCTAACCTTTCCGACACAATTTCACAACAGAGCGCTTCGACTCGCAGGAATAAAGCTAATTTAAAAAAAATCTGACCTTTCTGTCGCCATAATTACAACTTTTATTGAGAGAAGCAGCCAGAACAGGGGGTGGGGCCAGGGGGAGGGGCCAGTGGGGAGAGGGAGGGGTTAGTTACCAGAGGAGGGGTCAGGGGAGAGGGGCGGGGCCACGAGTCTGCTGCTCCTCCTCTCTCTGCTTTGGTTTCCTTTATTTGTTTTCTAATAAACTTCCTGTTTCCTGTTTCTGTCTCCTGTCGTGGACTCTGGATCCAGTTCTGGTCTCCAGCAGGAACTGGACCAGTTCTGGGTCTGACGCCTCTGTGGGTTTTCAGCAGGTTGTAAATGTTGTCGTCTTCTTCTCTTCATCTTTATGGTCCTGTTAGCAGAACGAAGGAGGCTAGCACGCCGCAGCTAGCTCCACTTCTGTTATTATTGTCCTCATCAGCTCGTCAGCGTGGATCCACGAGACAAACTCATCATCATCATCATCATCACACCATCACCATCACCACCATCATCACCACCATCATCACCATCATCATCACCATCATCATCATCACCATCATCATCATCACATCATCATCATCACCATCACCACCATCACCACCATCACCATCACCACCATCACCATCATCACCACCATCATCATCATCATCATCACCATCATCATCATCACCACCATCATCACCACCACCATCATCATCACCATCACCACCATCATCACCATCACCACCATCATCACCATCACCACCATCATCACCATCATCATCATCATCACCACCATAATGTTGGGGCGGGGCCTGATGTTGGGGCGGGGCCTGGTGTTGGGGGGGGGGTTACCAGCATCAGACCTGCCTCCTGCTCTGTTCAGTCCTGATGGTTCTGGGCCTCAGCTGTCAGTCGTCTCCTGTCAGTGATGTCATCAGGGTTTATGTACTGTTGTCATAGAAACGGTGAAGTGGGGGCTGCCCCCCCCAACAGACCTTTATTTCAACTGTCCAGAACGAACCCTGTTCAGCTTTAATGAAGTTATGCCGACGTTCCTCATGCTGGTTGCATCCCACTAACGCCCCCCCCCCCCCCCCCCCCCCCCCCCGCCCCCCCCCCCCCCTTGTGCAGCTGCGGCCGGCTCGTCGCCCCCGGCGACGGCCTGCTGGACAATGAGGCTCCTCAGAGCTGCAGCAGATGTCCGACTGCTGCTGCAGACGTCGTCCTTCATCAGCGGCACAATCGGGCTCCTGTAGCGCCGCTAACGAGCTTTGGCTCCGCCCACCGTCATGTGGCGTTACGCCTCGGCAGCAGCGGGATGATGGAAGCTGCGGGTTCCTCCTGCTCACGTCTGGAATTCCAGAGCAAATATTCCCAATATTCATCTTCCTGAAGGAGGAATAAAGTCTCATTTTCCCGCTGAGGAAACTCGTGCGTCCAGATTCCGGCTTCGCTCTGACCGGAAACACGAGTTTATCCTGTCGATGTTTATCAGGAGAATTCTCCTTCATTCCCGATCGGAGGTCAGGAATGATGCTCCTCCAGCTTCTTCAGCACGTGTCTGCTCAGGAACAGCTCAGTCCAGGTTATTTGCTCGTTATTCCCGTTATTCCACGAGCGACGTGGAGGTAAAAGTGTCCTCAAATTGGATTTAGCGTGCTGGCGTGAGTCATTCCTCCCCAAAGCGAGCGTGATGTTCGACGGTCCCGGGAACAGAGGGAAGCCTGTTCGGCCTTTTGTCTCCTCCGTGACTCCCTCACTCCTCCGGAAAAATGCCTGGAACGGCGCTGATGGAGCCCCGGGCCGGGGCTTCCCCCCGCCGCCGTCGCTAATCGCATTTTCCAGAAACACGGAGCGATCCGAGAACATAGAAGAGAGAAAAGAGGACGGAGAGTCAGGAGATAAGAGCAGGAGTCAGGAAGCAGATAGCCGTGCCTCTGATAACGGCTACATCAGCGGCTAGCACTGTTAGCACTGATATCTGAGCGCTACCTGGACCGTCACCTGCCTCACGCAGCCGTCGATGCTAACGGGATGGTGTCACACCTGTCAGCCTCAGGCCTTCCAACACTCATGTTCCGGGGTTCTGGCAGCTAGCGCCGCGACGACGACGCTCTTAATTTGAATTAATGTGAGCAAAGCGCTGCAGGGAAATCTATCGGGAAGACGGATGGAATTAGCGGCGGGGAATCTCCCCAGAAAACATTGGGCCAAATGACGAGCCCGGAGCAAAAACACGGCAGGAAACAGTTCGACCGGAAAACGTGACGACCGTTGCTACAGTAACAGCTCACGGCCGCGACGGTCACATCAAGCTAGCTTAGCGCACAAGCTGGTGCCTTTTTCCCTCATTCGTGCAGCATCACAGCTGGATTTGGGCGGGTAGCAGAAGGTCGCCGCTCGGAGGGGTCGTTCTGAGCTTAACGGCCGGGAACATTCGAGGACAGATGTTTTCATAGGAAATTAGCTCAGCGCGCGCTAATTTCCGTTGGAGGTAGCAGAAGATCAAAGAAGGAAGAGACGTTCATGGAAGGCTTCAGGTTCAGACAGTGATGCGTTTGGGCGCTGTGGTAAAATCCAGTGCTGAGATAAGAACGAGGGCTGGTGCTCATGAGCGCTAGCTTGTTTTGGGGTTAGCGCACCTCCGGCGCTACCTCGGTCTGCTTTCCTGATAAAGCTCGTTGAAGCGTGCGCTGACCCGCCAGGATCGTTCCCGGTCGGGAAGTCGCATCATCACCATTCCGGGTCTTTAATGGCGCCCTGAAGCTCCGTGAGTCGATAACCAGGAGAATCCCGCGCTCCTCATGAAAGAAACATGGAGCGGGAACGTGTTTATGACACGGAGGAATTATTGGGTTTGTCTGGTGATTCCGCTTCACTGCGTCTGACGCCATCAGCCCGAGGAGCCTGAAGGCAACACGACCTTTAGCTCCGCCCCAATGTGATGAGTGATGGTGATGATGATGATGAAGATGGTGATGATGATGATGATGATGATGGTGATGATGATAATGGTGATGATGATGGTGATGAAGATGATGATGATGATGATGATGATGATGATGGTGATGATGATAATGGTGATGATGATGGTGATGAAGATGATGATGATGAACAATGAAGATGATGATGATGATGGTGATGATAATGATGGTGATAAAGATGGTGATGAAGATGGTGATGGTGATGATGATGATGGTGATGATAATGATGGTGATAAAGATGGTGACGAAGATGGTGGTGATGATGATGGTGATGATGATGATGGTGATGATGATGGTGACGAAGATGGTGGTGATGATGATGATGGTGATGAAGATGGTGATGATGATGATGAACAATGAAGATGATGATGATGATGTGATGATGATGATGATGATGAAGATGGTGATGATGATGGTGATGATGATGATGATGGTGATGATGATGGTGATGAAGATGGTGATGATGATGGTGACGAAGATGGTGGTGATGATGATGATGGTCACGAAGATGGTGGTGATGATGATTATGATGATGGTGATGATGATGGTGATGAAGATGATGATGATGGTGATGAAGATGCTGGTGATGATGATGCTGGTGATGATGATGATGGTGATGAAGATGATGGTGATGATGATGGTGATGATGAAGATGGAGATGATGATGATGATGATGATGATGATGGTGATGATGATGATGATGATGATGATGGTGATGGTGATGATGGTGATGGTGATGATGATGATGATGATGGTGATGGTGATGGTGATGATGATGGTGCTGATGAAGGCAGAAATCTTCTTTGTTGTTCTCTAATTTATTCGTATTGATTCCGTTTCGTTGGCCAGACCTTCTCCCAACGTGGAGGCTAAGTTAGCGCGCCGCCGCCGCCAGCAGGTTGTTGGCAGACGCTAACCGCCACCTGCTGCCGCTGTCGAGGCGGCGGCGGCGCGACCTGGCGGAGCATCTGGCAGTGGGAGAGCTGTTGAACGCCCCCCGGGGGGCCGGATCGGCCTCCGCCAGCCGGAGGATTCGGAGGCTGCAGCGCGTTAAACGAGTGGGAGAGAAGAAGAAAAGAGGGAAATGACTCAGACATCAAAGAAAAACAACAAAGGAGAGGAGAGGGGCGTCCAAAAGAGGCGGGACTTGTTGGGACAGTGGCGGTCAGGTGACCTCGGAGGAGACCTCTGCTAGCGTGTTAGCGCGTTAGCCTCCCAGCATCACCTTCTTCTGCTCTCTGTTCACGTTCCGAAGAGTTCCGGGTCACCGATCCCGGAATCCCGTCCGTGTCTTAACGATGATCCTCGCCGTCGGTGCCGGTTATTTTTAAACGCCGGCTCACTTCCTGTTGCTCACTGACCTCATGAGGAGAATCTGGACCTCGGTCATTCCACAGAATTCCATAAATACTCGGGACCATCTGCATTTCCGGAGTTCCTGGGTGGGTTAGCTCAGCGGCTAACTCCCACCAAACAGAGCTAATTATTGTTTGGACCGAACCGGGTCCTGTAGTGGCCTCTCAGCCCTGCTCCGATGGTGGAGGAGCATTATGGGATGGACGTCAGTCACGGATCAGAACCTTGGATTATTACCTCGGCGAGGTGATGACGGACGGTCCTGCTGGTTCTGTCGGGCTGGTTCTGGGAGCAGATGTCTGACCTGACTGAACATCCGGAACTCCGAACGAAGGAAACTCCGGAATCCCTCATGGAAGAACGTCGGTGGTAAATCCAGTGTCAGAACCGGACCAAGAACCGTCCACAGCGTCAGAACCGTCAACGGTGGCGTCTGATTGGTGCTTTCGTTATTACGCAACGTCCTCCTGCATCCGCAGAAACGTGGCTTTTTCCGTGTTGCAGGAATTTCAGCTCCGCGCGGATGGAAATGTAAAGAACGTTCCGCACTCGCTGCTCCGCCTGCAGCCTCAGCAGGAGATGAAATATTAACGATGCCGGAATCAATAATGGATCAGAACCGAGAACACCGTTTAAACTGGCGCCACCTGGTGGCCGGTCTGGCCCTCAGCACAGGTTGGCAGGGAAGTGGACCGGCGAGACTGGGAATACTGGTGGAAGGAATACTGGTGGAAGTCCAGCTGACGCCCACGCAGCGCCACAGTCATGTGACCACAGTCATGTGACCACAGTCACGTGACCACAGTCCTCAACCTGTCCCCCGTGTTGCCACACTCACCTGGAGTCCGGGACAACGTGGAGCCGCTCAGCAAACAGGAGAAACATTCCAGGAAATTCCACAGACGATGACAAACGGTGCCGACACCATGGCAACGAGAGGCGGAGCCACGATCCCCTGCTGGGAGAGCAAGAGACAGGTTGAGAGAGGAGCGTGTGTGTGTGTGTGTGTGTGTGTGTGTGTGTGTGTGTGTGTGTGTGGTGTGTGTGTGTGTGGTGTGTGTGTGTGCGCTCCCCTGAGTCTTCCCTCTGATCAATCCTGGTTTTTCCTGCTCACGGAGCAGCGTTTGACTCACGCTGTGACTTCAGTCAACACTGTTTGTTGGGGTTATTGTGTTTTGACCTCTGACCTCTGACCTCTAGCCCCGCCCCCTGCCTTCCTGTGTGGTATTGATGGAACCAGAGATGAATGAGGAGTGTGTGAGGTCTGGTCAGCAGCAAACGTAGCATCAGAGGGACGGATCCACTGGTCTGACTGGTCTAGTCTGGTCTGACTGGTCTGGTCTGGTCTGGTCTGGTCTGACTGGTCTGGTCTGGTCCGACTGGTCTGGTCCGATGGTCTGGTCTGGTCCGTCTGGTCTGGTCTGGTCCGACTGGTCTGGTCTGACTGGTCTGGTCTGGTCTGGTCCGATGGTCTGGTCTGGTCTGACTGGTCTGGTCTGGTCTGGTCTGGTCTGGTCTGGTCTGGTCCGACTGGTCTGGTCTGACTGGTCTGGTCTGGTCTGGTCTGGTCTGGTCTGGTCCGACTGGTCTGGTCTGGTCTGGTCCGACTGGTCTGACTGGTCTGACTGGTCTGGTCTGGTCTGGTCTGGTCTGGTCTGGTCTGGTCTGTCTGGTCTGGTCTGGTCTGTCTGGTCTGGTCTGGTCTGACTGGTCTGGTCTGGTCCACTGGTCTGACTGGTCTGGTCCGGTCTGGTCCGTCTGGTCTGGTCCGTCTGGTCTGGTCTGGTCTGGTCTGACTGGTCTGACTGGTCTGACTGGTCTGACTGGTCTGGTCTGGTCCCACTGGTCTGACTGGTCCGTCTGACTGGTCTGGTCCGACTGGTCTGGTCTGACTGGTCTGGTCTGACTGGTCTGACTGGTCTGGTCCGACTGGTCTGGTCTGACTGGTCCGACTGGTCTGGTCTGGTCTGACTGGTCTGGTCTGACTGGTCCGTCTGACTGGTCTGGTCCGACTGGTCTGGTCTGGTCTGGTCCAATATTCCTCAGTTTTCCCATCAACCAACAGTGCGACAGGCTCCGCCCCCCTCACCCCCCCCCCCCCCCATCTGAGGAAGGTTGAGGCCTCCTGAGGGACCAGGCTGCTCTGTCTGTCCTCAGCTGGTCCATGGCAGCAGAACACAGGCCGTCCCCACATTAATATGGATGTCCACCAGGCGTCCCGTCCTCGTCCTCCTCCGTCGCCTCTTTGTGCGCCGCCGCTGTCGTCTGCGTGCCAGCGAGCGGCGGCGGCAGCAGGGCGCCGCTCAGGCCGGCACCATTAATAAACATCCTCAGATGCTCCTGATGATTCCCTCGGTCGGGAATGCTGACAGGTGGAAACTTCCAGACGTTCCGTTAGCTTTGGCTAACTTCGCCTTCGACCCTGCTCAATGCTAACGTTAATAAACTGGAGGAGCTGCGGTCCGACCACGAAGACGTCGTGATCTTCAGTGTGTGTGTGAATCAACTCCTAGCATTGAACCCTTGACGTTAGCTTGATGTTCCTCCCGACCCTGAAAACGCCACTAACGTACGTACGAGTTTAATTTCCTGACAATGAGGACGAGCAAACGTCACACTGACAATTAGCCAGAGGTGTGGAAGTAGCTGAAGCAGGGTTAGCTGAAGCAGGTTAGCTGAAGCAGGGTTAGCTGAAGCAGGGTTAGCTGAAGCAGTTTTAGCTGAAGCAGGGTTAGCTGTAGCAGGGTTAGCTGAAGCAGGGTTAGCTGAAGCAGTTTTAGCTGAAGCAGGATTAGCTGAAGCAGGGTTAGCTGAAGCAGGGTTAGCTGTAGCTGGTAGCTAAGGAACAGGTGAAGCAGCGTTAATGCTCTAAATTAAAGAAAGTTCGTTAGGTGCGAACATGGAAACAGGGAGCTGTTAAGCCCGAGGAAGGGGAGCGCGCTCCTGCAGCTGTTGAGGGCAGCGTGTGGGCGGAGCCGACATTTCTGCCCCCGGAGCCGCTCTACTTTACTATCTGTATTCTTTTCCAAACAGGAAGTCCCGCTGTGTCCCGTTTCCTTAGAAGCAATTAATCTGCCTCCTCCACACTCGACCCGACTCGTTATTGAGCAACGGCAGCGGCGAAGCGACAGGCTGCTCGGCGCCTTCGCTCCGCTCGCCGCTCCCGGGGAGGCGGAGAATATTAACCAACTCGCCATCAGATGTCATAATAGCTCCCTGTCAGGGGGCGAATCCATGCTATCGACCGCTAGCATCAGGGGCCGCTGCGCTTGTCAATTACGCTGACGGATGAACCCGTCGGCCAGCGGCGCGAGAGCTAAAAATGGGCGGAGCCAGGGAAAGGGGGACGACTGACGACAAAGACCACGCCCCCGTCAGGATTGGGGCGGTGCCACAGTAAAGTTTAGGAAAGAAAGTTATCTTAAGTGTTGATGTTAATTGAATATGGCCTGAGATCTGCCGCCGCCGCCGTTAGCTAATAATAGCGGTTGACGCGGCTGACGAGCGGCGCCGTCGGTCACGGCGGCGAGGAATGTCTGCGGAAGGAAAACGAACTTTGTTCTTGAGACTCCGGCTCCTCTGTGGCGAACGAGCCTGTCCTATTATGTGCTAATTAGCAGACACTTGGGATGCTTTAGCTAACGAGCCTGGGATAATTTTAACCCTCCGCATGGTTGCGAAGAGACGTGGCGGAAACACGTACGGTCGGAATATTGAACATATGGCTCCGCTTACACAAAACAGATGCACACGCACACACACACACACACACCACACACACACACACACACACACACACACACACACACACACACACACACACACAGTCGGGCTCCCAGCATGCATCAACTTAGATGCTGCTGTGCTAATTGGCTTGATGTGTTTCTGAAAATGGTGTGTGTGAAACCTCCGTTCGCCCTTTCAATTTGATTCCCAGCAGGTCGTCAATACGAACTCATTCCGAATAAAAGCGGGAGTTTTTCCAGGTACGTTTCCCGTTAGCTGCGCGCTCCCGGTCCCCTCCGATGTCGTACGCATGGCAGTTAGAATAACGAACAAAGATCTAATTTTTGCCAGCTTGTCATCAGAAGCAACGGACGCTAACGCTCACGAGCTCTATTCCGATCATTCCGATTCGGGAAAGTCGTTCTGCTTCCCAAAAAACCCCTAAAAAACTGAGTTAAACATTTAGCCGCTTCTCTACCTGCATTAGCATCTACTGTTAGCATCAGCTGACTGAACCTGATACTGTGGAACTGTGGGAAAAAAGTCTGAAAACTCTCCAAACGCAGTTTGTTTTGGCGTTAGCTATGTGCTAACGAGCCGGTCCTCGTTACACCAGGAAGTAAATTAAATCCGAAAAGACAAAAATCCAAATGATAATTTGATGCTGCTTCAGTGTTGATGAGAACATGAGCTGTGACACACACGCCACTCATGCTAGCTCTCTTAGCTATGAAGACGTCAGTCCTGTTAGCAACAAGCGAAGGACATCAAATGGTGGGTCACCTGACCGACGTATCGCCCCCCCCCCCCCCCTCCCCGTCTCCACGACCCCTCGCCACTTCCTGCTCCATGTTTACTCATTAGCGGCTCACGCTGGGTGCTAACGAGCGCGCTAACCTGCCAGGACGCAACAGTCGGTGAGTCAGGGCGACATCGGTAATTAGCTTCTTCAACACGCTGGGTCACATGGTCGCGGCGTCTGATCAGAGGACGGGACGGCGTCCCGACCGATGACGCCGCGCCGGTGCTCTGATCCCGACCTTTGACCCCTGCTGCTGGGTACCGACAGCAAACGTTCCAGCGTGAAGCGCTCAGGCTGGCCACAGCGATGGCGGTTGCCGCGGTAACGACACGCCTCCCACCGCCCCTCGCTAAAGTCATCAATCAGCCTCATCCATGAACCTCGCTGCCCGGGAGGCCCCGATGCATTGTGGGTAAATCTGCCGATGAACATGAGGTGGCCAGCATGGTGGGTCACATGACCAGAACCCCCCCCCCCCGCTAACGCTAATTAGCATTCATTTGAGAAACGTGATGTTGGATTTGGTGTTTTTAGTGCAGAGAGTCGCTCTCGTTAGTAAAAACTTGTTAATGAGTGTTTGCAGCCAGTGTGTTTAATCTGTGTGTGTGTGTGTTGTGTGTGGTGTGTGTGTGTGTGTGAGAGTGAGTGTGTGTGTGTGGTGTGGTGTGTGTGTAGAGTGTGTGTGTGTCTGTGTGTGTGTGTGTGTGGTGTGTGTGTGTGAGAGAGAGTGTGTGTGTCTGTGGTGTGGTGTGTGTGGTGTGTGTGAGAGTGTGTGTGTGGGTGTGTGTTGTGTGTGTGAGAGTGTGTGTTGTGAGTGTGTGTCTGTGTGTGTGTGTGTGTGTGTGTGTGTGAGTGTGTGGTGTGTGTGTGGTGTGTGTGTTAGTGTGTGTGTGTGTGTGTGTTGTGAGTGTGTGTTGTGTGTGTGTGTGTGTGTCTGATCTGCAGCGGTTTGACAACCTTTTCCTCATCAGGAATATTCCATGAAGGACTGTTGGGATAATTGCGGCTCTGTGGGTTTTCCGGCCTGGATGGAGGCGTGGCCTTGAGCTTGGCCCCGCCCCCAGACCGTCAACAAGTGTTGATGACGTTTGAGATTCACTCGATAGTTTCAGGTGAAACGGCGACGAGATCAGGAGAAGAAGCAGCTGTCTCCCTGCCTCCCTGTCTCCGTGTCTCCCTGTCTCCCTGTCTCCCTGCCTCCCTGTCTCCCTGTCTCCCTGTCTCCCTGCCTCCTGTCTCCTGTCTCCCTGTCTCCCTGCCTCCCTGTCTCCCTGCCTCCCTGTCTCCCTGCCTCCCTGTCTCCATGTCTCCCTGTCTCCCTGTGTCCCTGTCTCCCTGTCTAAGTGTCTCCGTGTCTCCGTGTCTCCCTGTCTCCATGTCTCCCTGCCTCCCTGTCTCCCTGTCTCCCTGCCTCCCTGTCTCCCTGCCTCCCTGTCTCCATGTCTCCCTGTCTCCGTGTCTCCCCTGTTCTCCCTGTCTCCCTGTCTCCCTGTCTCCCCTGTGGTCCCTGTCTCCCTGTGCAAGTGTCTCCCTGTCTCCCTGTCTCCATGTCCCTCCCTGTCTCCCTTTCTCTCCTGCCTCCCTGTCTCCCTGTCTCCCTGTCTCCCTGCCGTTCCCTGTCTCCTGTCCCTCCTGTTCTCCCCTGTCTCTTTCTTCCTCCTCCCTGTCTCCCTGTGTCCCTGTCTCCCTGTCTAAGTGTCTCCCTGTCTCCTGTCTCCCTGCCTCCCTGTCTCCATGTCTCCCTCCTGTGTCCCTGTCTCCCTGTCTAAGTGTCTCCGGTGTCCTCCCTGTCTCCTGCCTCCCTGTCTCCCTGTCTCCCTGCCTCCCTGTCTCCCTGCCTCCCTGTCTCCCTTCCTGTCCCTGTCTCCGGTCTCCTGTCTCCTCCGTGTCTCCCTGTCTCCGTTTCTCCCTGTCTCTCCCTGTCTCCCTGTCTCCCTGTCTAAGTGTCTCCGTGTCTCCCTGTCTGCACCTGTCTAAGTGTCTCTGTGTCTCCCTGTCTCCATGTCCTCCCCGTCTCAGTGTCTCCCTGTCTCCCTCCACTGTCTCCCTGTCTCTGTGTCTCCCTGTCTCCATGTCTCCCTGTCTCCCGTGTCCCTGTCTCCCTGTCTCCCTGTCTCCCTGTCTCCCTGTGTCCCTCCCTGTCTCCATGTCTCCATGTCTCCCTGTCGTCCCTTTCTCCGTGTTCTCCCCTTCCCTGTCTCCTTGGTCTCCCTGTCTCCCTGTCCTCCCCTTGTCTCCCTGCCTCCCTGTCTCCCTCCGTCCTCCTCCCTGTCTCCCTGTCCCTGTCCCTGTTCCCCTGTCTCCCTCCCTGTCTCCCTGTCCTCCTTTCTCCCTGTCTCCCTGCCTCCCTGTCTCCCTGTCTCCCTGTCTCCCTGTTCCTCCCTCCCTTTCTCCCTGTCTCCCTTTCTCCCTGCCCTGTCTCCCTGTCTCCCTGTCTCTCCCTGTCTCAGTCCCCATGTCTCCCGCCTCCCTGTCTCCCTGTCTCCCTGTCCCTGTCTCCCCTTTCTCTCCCTCCATGTCTCCCTGTCTCCCTGTGGTCCCTGTCTCCGTGCTCCCTGTCCTCCCCTGCCTCCCTGTCTCCCTGTCTCCCTGTCTCCCTGTCTCCCTGTCTCCATGTCTCCCTGTCTCCCTGCCTCCCTGTCTCCCTGTCTCCCTGTCTCCATGTCTCCCTGTCTCCATGTCTCCCTGTCTCCCTGTCTCCCTGTCTCCCTGTATTAACGTGGTCGACTGAATTCCGACGGAGCGCTCGGCTACATTAGCTTATCGTTCCCTTTGAAGTCCGTCTCCTCCGCCCAGCGAAGGTTTTCCCTCCTGGAGTCGTTTTCATCATCGTTCCAATATTTAAAGCGGGAAAACGCCGCCGTCTCATTACTTTAGCAATTATTTTAGTGGCTGTCAGGAAATGAGGCCTAATCAGGATCAGAAGAGGGAATGTTATTGTTTGATGGGATTCTGATCCGCCGTCGTCGGAGCAGCAGCTGGAAGCTGGATTCCTTTTATCAAAGCCGTCTTTCATCTGCTGGTTCTGACTCCGCTCACCCGTCAATCCGACCGGTTGCTCGTCGCCGCGCCGACCAAGGTGACGTGAATTAGACGACATTTCCAACCCAGAAACCTCCGACGTGGAGGAGCCGCTTAATCCTGGAGGGAGCCACAAAAGCCCCTTTATCCGCGGAAAAGCGCTGAAAAGACGCCGCACTTGTTGAGAGGCTGATTAATTAACGTTATTCAAGGTTTCATTTAATTGACGTAGAAAATGAAAGTGGGAAAGTGGATCTGCCACAGCGGGAGGAAATCCAGCTAAAGGGATTTGGGAACGAGCGGAACGCCGTCGGAAGGTGTGTTTTTATAATCGGATATGAGTCACTTCTCATTCCCGAACACGTTTGTCAGGTTTGATCCGACTGTCAAAAAGCTTTGAGAACAAAGAGCGTCCGTCTGAACCGGCTTTGATGTCTCTGACGGCCCTTTGATTCAAGTTGTTGCCTTCATGTCTGGTTTGAGGGTTGTTGGCTGTTGCCATGGCGATCTCTGACACTCCCTCCATCCCTCCTTTCATCCTGTCATCAGCGGTTTCCCCTCTCCCGTTAGCGCTATGCTAACCAACGTAGCCTTTATAACAGCGACATGCTAACTGCGACGGTGGTGGCGGAGCGACGCTAACAGCAGAAATCTGGGAGGAATCACGCCAACGTTCCGGCGGCTCCGTCCTGAAACACACATGTGGAAAAGTGACACGGCTGAATTATTCACACGCGTGTTCCTGCCTTTGATCCCAGCTCCGCGAGCCAAGTTGGGCAGGAAAAGCAGCCGAAGCGTCGCTAAGTTGTTTTTTTTCCCGGTCGCCTTCTCACGGATCACCGCAAAGTGCTGCTTAATTATTCGCCGCCACGGGGCCAAATGTTCATTACGCCACAGCTAATTACGCCTCCTCTGTTCTAATCCCGAGCAGCCGGACGGACGCGGCGAGCAGCTACTTATGTAACGGGAAGGCCGTTTTATCCATCACCAGCAGTTAAGATAAAACTTAATTGCCTCGGCTTCGAGTTCAGGAAGGTTCTGGAAGCAGGAACGTTTCTGTGCGACTGAGTTTAAATGAACAACAAGACAGAAACACTCTAAGTGATTTCTCATTCGCTCCCACATTTGGTTATTTTATTCTCGTGCTAACTTTGCTAGCACTCGGAGTCTCCGTGTTCTTTACTTTCCCTCCGAGAGGTCGGGCCAGAACCTGCCGCTAGATGCTAAAGGGCGACGGGGAAGCTAGCCGAGGTTCTGGCTTTTCTCATTTTTTAAAAAATGGAGCCGGTTCTTCGTTTGTTGGTGTCCGAGCAGCCGTGAAGGAATTAGCGTTCCGGACTTCCCTTCCTTAGGGGGCGGGGCCTCTGATCAGAGGGTCTGAGGAGGTTCAGAACGCCGCTACATTTCATCAGGACCAACCTTTGTACCGAGAAGGCCCTGGCTCGATCCACATCGGGAGGGGGGGCGCTGCACCAGTTTCCTACAGACTCGGAACGTTTGCTCGTTAACGTTTGCTCGTAACTACACGAGATGAGAATTTTCTGAGTTGTTTCTCGGCTGCAGCTCAAACTTAGGAGGCGCTCACCAACAGCCGCGGGCCTCCGGACCCCCCCGATCCCCAGTGCAGCCCCGGTGCCTCCTCCCCCCTCTGGCTAATCTGGAAGAGCAGCTTTGTAGCAGCCAGCTGGCGGCCTCTGAGGTTTACCCACAATCCCCGGGGCGGGTTGGTTATCCTTACCGCGGAGGGGAGGTCGACCCGCCCGCCGGCCACCTCCGAAATCTTCATCTCAGATTTGAGGGGAATGTGAGCGCGGCGTCCTCGGAGGAG
The DNA here is from genome assembly GCF_003711565.1 of Takifugu flavidus. Lineage (NCBI taxonomy): Eukaryota > Metazoa > Chordata > Actinopteri > Tetraodontiformes > Tetraodontidae > Takifugu > Takifugu flavidus. The sequence continues at coordinate 8,315,821 of NC_079528.1, read as the reverse complement.
CGCATGAATAATAGAAGCTGGATCTGAGGCCCGAAGCTTCAGCGGGAGGAGAGTTCAGGTCCACCGGCGGCTTCAGAACCACGTCCAACCTCCACAGCACCAAACCCGCCTGTTCCAGCCTCCAATTCTTTAATTAATCCGGCAGTTTAACCTCGTTTATACAGGCGGAGACCATGTGACCCGCCGACGCCGTCGTTCCGCCTGAACCCTGACGGACGGAGGCGGTAAAGCTCCAGCGGCGGCGGAGCGGCGGGGCTGACACCGACAGTTAGCGGCGTGTCGCGGCGAGCTAAAGATTAATTTAAACTCCTTGATTCATTTCCAGGCGTCAACCTGTAAGTTCTGGTTTGACGCCTGTTCTTCTCCTAATGAGCTCCTGAGGTCGTCAGTCTGTCTGAGGTTAACGAGCTCCTTCTTCCCCCCCACCACTGTTAGCTGAACAGCTAATTAAAACACAGGTGTGACAGCACACTCAGGCGCTCCTGTCGTGTTGATGTTTCACACCTGACGTTTCGTCCTCTCGTCAAAACTTCGTCGGAACTTTAGCGACAACGTAAAACTGTTAGCTTGTCAACAGCTGAAGCACCTTTGGTTCGTTGTCGGGCGAGTTTTGGCAGGTAAAGAGAGAGACGACGGTGGGGGGGGGGGGGGTGTTACGCACTTTATAGCGTAGAAAAATTAGCATTACTAATTAATGAACTGAGTGATGGAGTGTAATTATATTAGTTTGACAATCGTGCGGATTTTAAAATGAATTAACGGTAAATTCACGACGAAATGTTCCGTATTTGTGTGGTTACAATTTAGCCTTTTTTACATTTTTTTACATACGGTGCTACGCTCCTGATGCTAAGCTACACTGTCTCCAACGCTACGCTTTATTGGGGGATTTTTCCACGTTAACCTGTGCTAAAGTGCTGCTAAAGTGCTGCTAAAGTGCTGCTGTACGAGTTTTTATTTAAATATAAATGTTTCCACGGCCCTCACTGGAGGTCTGTGGCTCTGGAGGGACTAGAAGGTCCTGGAGGGACCAGAAGGTCCTGGAGGGGCCAGAAGGTCCTGTAAGGACTAGAAGGTCCTGGAGGGACCAGAAGGTCCTGGAGGGGCCAGAAGGTCTGAGTAAACCAGCGCTCCTCCGTCCTCCATCACGTCCGCCGTGTCTCAGACCCGTGACCTGCGTGACCTTATCAACAGTCAGAAAGGAGCGGGACGACGGCCGGTCGCCAGGCAACAACAAACCCCAAACACCACATTTCCATTCAGCCCTAATTGGTCCGGTCGTTAGTTCCGTCCATCACCGACGGACCAGCGGCGGCTCCGCCTCCCTAAACGCACCTGTTGGGCGAAAGTGTCTGACTGGCGACCTGAGGGAGGCGTTCGCTCTCCGCTCTGTCATTTCATTCACTCGTTCACAAAGACATCGTTTATCCGGATCCTCAATGCGCCGCGCTCCCCTTTTTTCTCTCGCCGTGGCGGCGGCCTCAGCTCGCCTCCCTTTTCATCGGCGCCTCTTTATCTTTTCACGTCTGAACGAGCGACTCCAAAAGGATTTTAAAGCGCTAATTTAATCCGCTGCCTAATTTCAAAGTGGCTGTCGGACGACGTCGACACTGGGAACGCGCGCGGGAGCCGCTGGGAGCGCTGATGGTTCCCGGTCTGAGCGTCCGGCGGCGTTCCTGATGGAGGCCGGAGAGGGAAGTGGCGAGCGTTCGAATGAGCCAGTTTATGCTAACGTCATCTGCTAGCGTGTGTGGAGCCGCAGGAACGGCGCTTCAAACTTCCTGGACTTAATAAGTGAGTCGTCGGAGTTGTTGGCAGCCGCGGCGGTAAATGAGGGATTAGTGGCGGCGGGTTTATCGGGGATTAAAGCCGCACGACGGACGCTATCGGTCCCCGGAATATTGACGGACGCATTGTTGTGGCATTAGCCCGGCACCTTAGCCCCTCCCCTGGTTACACACCGCCTGTTCCCTCCTGTGTAAACTTATTAAATCTGAATGTCTGCCCCCCCCGGCCCCCCTGCCCCCCCCCAGCCGCGCTCTTAAATCGCTGTTGTTCAGGCTGACGGTGTTATGATTGTGGAAAGTGGTTTAACACTCTCACTTAATCCCACAGCGGACGAGTGCAGCGGAGGGGCCACATCGCAGCCCCCCCCCCCCCCCGACACGCCCCCACACCACAAAATTACTACCCAGTGCTGGTATCTAACGTGACAGCGGATTACACTGGATTAATGTTTCATCCGCCCACCGACGACCTGATTAATCCAGCTGCTGTTTGGCAAAAGATCAGAGGTCAAGCGGGGGGGTAGTGGGGGGGTAGTGGGGGGGGGTCAGTACTGAGTAGAGAGCAGCACAGACACGGCGGTGCTTCAGGTCCTTAACTGACATCATGCTAACGGTTCATTTATAGATCATTAACGTCTGGCATCAAACCCCAGTTTGGCCCTCTAGGTTTGACCCCAGTGACCCCACGACCCTGACTGGGATGTAAACGGTTTAGCTAACACGGACCTGAGACCACCAACGGCGCTAGTGCTAATGGGTTAGCATTAGCGCTGATGTTTGACTTCACTAACTGGAAAAGTCAAAAAGCTCTTTATGTTGCCGAATCAGGGCTGACCCACATCAGCCGAGGATCCCAAACACCCCCACACCCCCAACACCCCCCCACTACCCCCCCACTACCCCCCCCAACCCCCCCCCACTACCCCCCCCGCACACACACACACACATGTTTTCATCCATCCTCAGCTAAATCAGATTATTATTGACATATGCTGCTGCCATTAAGAGCATCTACTGGGTCACACACACACACACACACACACACACACACACACACACACACACACACACACACACACGTTTGTAGCTTGTGTGTTAAGACTGAGGGTTTATTTACAATTCTGTTTTTCAGATAAAGTGAACAACGCTAATCTTTATGAGGCTTCTGTTAAGAGCACAGCTGGACGTTAGCATGACGAGAAGGTCAGAACAACATCTGGACCGTACAGGTTCTGGTCCAGTTCTGACCCATCCAACGGTTCAGATTAAAGCCCAGACGGGATGAAAGGATCCGTGAAAAGCGGCTCGTTTTCAGCCGAGGTCCAAAGTTTTCGCGAGCAGCCGGAGCTCAGCTGCTGCTCTCACGTCACATCTGAGAGGACGTCAAGGTCCGACGGGCTTTCAGGTCCGTCCGCGTGAGACCGGCGCCGGTTCAGGGTCGGACGAGGCGCCGCCGGCGTTCGGCCCTCAGAGTCGAGCAGCCGCACAGATGCTGCACAGTCAAGGAGCAGCAGCTTCCTCTGGGAAAAACGTCCTCCCAAAGCAAATCCTGGAACTTTCTGTTTGGGTTTCTGACGCAAGCGTCCGGTTCTTAGCTTCTTCTGTTCTTTTTAAACGTCTCCAGCTGTTTCTCAGATTCGTGACCAACGCCCATAAATCAGGCAGGAACATCTCCAACGTCGTGGGATGTTAATCTCCGCAGTTTTACCGCCGCCTGGCTCCACGTTAGCATGTCGGCAGGGAATTATTGAATAATAGTACTTTCTCTGAACTTGCCATTGTGTTGCTGGTTGCCATGGAGACTGCTCGGGTTCCCTACCTGGGAGTTGCCCCCAAACACACATCAGTAGACTGTTTCTGTCGGTAAAGGGATGTCGTATGGCTGCAGCTGAACCCCATAATGGTGGGAAATGAAGCAGTTTCGGCTCCTCGTTCACAGACTCAAACTGTGTGTGTGTGTGTGTTCTGGTGTAGCATACATAGAGAGGACCGACATGCCAGACCTACTAAATGAGGACATTTTGTCTGGTCCCCACATCTACTGGGGTGTTTTTCAAGCTCAGACTTGGCGTGAAGATTTAGACTTTGAAGCTCATGATCACAGGTTTAGTGTTGACAGTTTGTACATTTTTTTGACTTTCAGTCTTTATTACGCTTCTTAAAGCCTGAAAGTGTGAATGAGTAAACGAAGGGAAACAGCTCGCTTCCCATCAGCAGCACTTGGAATCACGTGTAGTTCGGCACACACACACACACCCACCCACACACACACACACCACACACACACACACACACACTCGTCCCTCGGCCGCTGATCTGGGATCAGATTGGTCCGAAGTCGTCCTGAATATTAACGGGGATTTTATGGATCTCTCACATTCCGAGTGAACACACAGAACAACGGGGGGACGTTGGTTTTAGTTTATTTTTATTATTGTTTCGACTGATTTCATCTAAAATAAGATGAATCCTTCTAATGTCAACCCCCGCCCCCCCAGTGTTTCCTCATTTTCTTCCCGCCTGGTTCCTTCCTCTTCCGCTCCAGTCTCCCGTTCGGATCCTCCTCTCAACGTTCCCGAAGGTCGGAGCGCTGTTCGGCAGCGTTCCCGACTCGCCAGATGTTGGCGGTCGAGAGCGGCTTCTCCTCCTCGCCCCCCCCGACCGTGGTCGGCGAGCGGAGGAGAGGTGGAGGTGAAGAGCATCCAGGAGGCCAATCAAATCCTTTGAAGAGTTTGTTTTGGGCGAATTCCGCCCACGCCCGCCTGGATCGCTCGGCGTTCGTGTTCTCTGGTTTTTTCCGCGTTGAAAACAAATCCCAGCTCGTCCATTTCCGATGGAGGTCAACTGTGAGCGAGAAGAGGAAGAGAAGGATCCCGGAGACGTTCCCGCCTGCCGGAGCGAGGTGAGCGAGTCTCGGACGCCTGAGTGGGAGGAAGAGCGGCGGATTATTCATCCACTCAGAGGTGAGGAGCTGGGACTCGTCGGGTGGCGGCGCCTCGGCTGCTGCCGCTCCCGGGGTCGGCCAGGACAAGCCCCGCCTCTCTCCTGGCGCGATGATCCTCCGGGTCAAAGGTCAAACACTGTAAATGTGAGCGAGCACATTAGCCAGACTGATGCTCGCCAGGCCGAACCTGCGCGACGCATCGTGACACCAGCCGCAGGAGCGACGCAGGCTAAAGGTTAGCATCCGCGCGCGCACGCACCTGGGGTGGCTTTGATGTCATCAAAGCACGGGCTACCTGAAGAGGGGGCCCGCGGGTCAGGAGCAACATTTCGGTGTTGCATTAAAAGTGACCTTTGAGAAACTTCGGGGCGCGTTTTCGTCGACGCCGCCGGGACAAACAAACTGAACAAAGGCACGAAATGTGGGAGATTAAACCTGGTTACGCGTTAGCGACGGCGGGGGAGGGGCCAACATCTGTCCGGATTACTCAGATGCCATCAGCCCGACACAAAATCCATAAATATTTCTGTCTGGATTATTTGACGGATCATATTAGCAAGCTTAGGCTAATGCTGCTGTTAACCTACATATTTAGCACGGGCTCGTGTTTTCATGACTTCTCTGCTGTTGATGGTTGATGCTCATTTATTAGCAGAGGCGGGACAGCGCGCTGCGGCTAACCCTTCTGGGCTATCGCCCCGTTAAAGCCTGATGGGGTTGCCGTGGTAACAGAGTAACGGACCGCGTGGACGACCTGGCGACCTGTAACTCCTGAGAGCTCTGACAGGAAGTTCTGATCCAGGGTTTGGGCGTAGCTTCATTCAGCTCGCTAATCTGATGTGCTAATTAATACCTCGTGCGGTCTAAATTGGACCTGAGGGACACGACAGTGGGTCAAAATAAATCAGACGTTAGCTGAGCCGTTGCTACGACAGCATCTTTGGCAAATGAACGACTCCACGTGGATCCATTAAACACTTTTTCCTTGTTAAACTTTGGCTCGTTAATCTCTCCTTTGTCTTTTCTTCACCCCGGACTGGCTGATCTAAGCTATCAGCGGTCACAAAAGGCTAATTCACCCTCATTAATTCGGCAACGATGTTTGATTTAATGATTTAATGAGGCAGCGCCGCCTCAACGCCGTTAGCTTTAAACCATCGACCCGTTTCAGTCACGTTCGGCTCACGATTTGGTTTAAACAGGAAAAGAACTTTTTGTTTTATTCTCCTAAATTGAGTCTGTTTTTACGTGAACGTCATGTGACCAATAGGACAGCCGGCCACCAGGGGGCAGTCGGCTGTTTTCAGGATCGACCCACATCGGCGCCGCCTGTCTGAAGTGATCCGACAACCTTCCGTTTGTCTCCGATTCTGATTCCTGTTAATGCGACTGTTTGGAACCTTCAATCGTTCATCAAACAGGTTCACGTCCAAACGTTAAAACCTGGATCCACGGGTTCTGTGGCCGACCGGGCCGAGTCTGGAACTGGTCCACTTTGTCCAAAGAGACCCGATCGAGCCAGAAGGTCGTCCCACCATCAGGGAACCAGACGGCGCTCGTGTGTGGGACGCCGTAAACGAGGGGTTGATGGGAGCAGGTCCACCATCATGCTAACAGCCCCACCATCACGCTAGCAGCCCCACCATCACGCTAGCAGCCCCAACATCATGCTAACAGCCCCACCATCATGCTAGCAGCCCCACCATCACGCTAACAGCCCCACCAGCACGCTAGCAGCCAGTACATCTAGACTTATTGTCCAGCCCTGCTTGGTTAGCTTAGCTTCAGGCACAGGTATAATTGGGCCTCGACCCAAGATCGTGACTGATTAGCATTGATCTGCTCAGTTCAGGAATGCGACGCCCTCCCTTTCATGCTCCTGCACGTTAGCTGTTAGCATTAAAATAAAAAAAACAAGTTTGATGCTTCTTTAATTCTGGATTTAAAGTTTCTGAAGAGTTTTAACAGCGACGCTCTCTTGACGACCAGATAAAAAATGTGTTTCTTTCAGCCTGTCAGGGACGACAGGAAACGGAATCTTTGTTTTACCGACGAGTTTCTGTTAATTGGTTCGACTTTAATGAAAAGAGATGAATGTTGAGAGCTGGTGGAGCGACGGCGGCGCCGAACCGGCAGCCTTCAAAAGTCATTTTCATTTGAATTTCCTCCTCTCCTTCACATCAGTGCAGCGATAATTTGGCTTTTTAATCAACGTTAGCGCATCTGCGTCATCGGAAAACATCGGAAATTGGAACGTGACCTCCAAACTGCTGGAATCAAGAGAACCGGAAAACTAGAAACTAGCTGGAAAAACCGGAGAATTCCCAGTTCCTCGGGACTAGCTTCACCTTTTAAAAACGTCCTCGGTCCCGTCGCTAAAACTACGGATCTGCTTCGATAGTAGCTGCCAGCCGGAGTCTCGGAAAATCTGAAACCGGCAAACCGAGAACGGAAAATCTAATCAAGAAGAAGAAACCGAAGGAACTCGACGTTTCGAGTTCCTGCGACGGCTTCGATGAAGGATGAAGGACGTCACAACTGACGGACCAGATTAGCACCAGGAGGCTAACGTGTGTGTGTGTGTGTGTGTGCGTGTGTGTGTTGGTGTGTCTCAGCAATCGGCCTGTGTGTGGGCGGGACCTGTGTGGGTTGCAGGGCAGAATCTCATTGGCTGCCAACAGGTGTGATTTCTGACTGGCGGCTCTCTAACGAGCGCCTGTGGGAATCGGACTACAGACCTGCTCGCTAACACGGCCGCGGGCGGCGAGCGCTTCCGTCTCCCAGCATTCCCACTCACACCTCAGCCAGATGGGATCCGCGCTGCATTCAGGGCGCACCCTGGAGGGGCGTAAACGGCAGCTTCCTCTGACTAAACCCGCTCTCGGCTCCTGTCCCGCTACACCAGCGATGACCTTTGACCCTCAGCAACACAAATAACCTGCATTTAATAAAAAGTAACAATAATAAAGCCGACAAACATCAACATCAACGTCTTCGAACATGAAATAACACGTTCATCAAAGAACGGCGAATCAAAACGGCGTCCGTGATCCTCCGCCCAACAGGTCGGTCATGTGACCAGACCCAGGTGGGACACGCCCTCCCCCTTTCTCCAACCATTCTCCGCCCCCTGAGCCTTCTAAACAACAACAAACAACAATAACCCGATCAAAGGGCTGATAACGAGCTCACGGAGGATTAACCCGTTTGTTTCCTTTCATCACATCAGTTATGTCTCCAACATCAAAGCAAGCGTGGGTGACATCATGTGACCGAAGCCGTCTTTGATCACCAGTAAACAGTGAATCGTCTGCGCGTTGCGAAGATCTTTGATCGTAAACGTCATTATCGCAGATTAAAAGTTGCCGATTGGTCACAAATAAGAATTTGGTTGATAACAAAGCCCACAAGTTGTTTGTTTGTTTGTTTGTTTTTAATAAAGTAAACCTGTAATCGTAGCAGCCGCTACTGGGAGCGCTTCCTGTTCGTCCGTCACCGTCGCCTGTTCAGGTGGGGTCAAAGGTCGTGGTGGCCCCGCCCACTCCGGGGTTGCTCCTGCCCCGTGATTGGCTGCGCCGTCGGACCCGCTAATTCAGCTAATTTTTCTGTAAAGTGCAATTCCGGCTGATTTGCTGAGCCGTTAAAGAGGCAAGCGTTGCCGTGGTTACCGCGCAGCAGCGACACGCTGGCGCTTCGGCTGATTGGATTAAAAGATGATTTCCAGGCTTGTGAAGTGATTCTGATCCGGGACTGAAGGAGCAGTTTCGTGGTCCGGATGAAGACTGGATGTGGGAAATGTCCAACTTCCTGGGGGAAAGGTCAAAGGTCGTCGGTTCCTTCTCACCTAAAGGTCAAGTAGAAACCGTTAGCTCAGGTTTAGCCAAGGACCCTGATTCACCCCCGAGGTAAAGTTCAGCAAACTTTAAGGAATAAATCTCAGGTGGTTGAGTTTTATTTAAAGTAACGTAGCTGATAGCAACAGCTAACAGTCCTTCACCACTAGCATTGCTTAAGCTAACATCGCGTTTACAGAAAAAAAGCTAGCAGCTGTTTTGAGCACAGCTCACTCAGTGTTGCTAGTTTGCTTTCGAGGCTACTGACCTAGCATGACATAGCATAGGAGCAGCATTTATGTCCTTTCTTTAAACGAGATTAACAGATCTCAACATAAAGTGTCCTTATCTGTGAGCTTTCTTCCTGTCCAGACTGGCTAGCATTAGAAAACATCGAGCTAGCTGTGGCTCATTTGCTATGAAAGGGAACTGACAATTGTTAATGCAAACAGCGTTGTTTGCTATTAAGACCATGCAGATGTTAGCTAGTATGGCTCGATGTTAGCAATGTTGCCTGTTGGTGGCAGATAACAGCTGATGATAGGAAGTAGCAGCAGATGTTAGCAAGTAGCCTCTCGAGCATTTTCAAAAACCTTTTTCCATTCTTAAAATATAATTGAATTTTTTTTTTAGCCGCGCCGTCCTCTCTGTGGCGCAGGCTCCAAATGTGCTCCGACGGATAAAATAATAACCTGATAACAGAGCGGAGAGTTCGGCGGGCGCCGCGGCGTGCTGCGAGCGCACACAGAGCCAGTTCTCATCCCTTTACAAATGCAAATATGAGTGTTTCAGGATATGAACTGTGTATCGTCAGTCAATATTATCTTAAACGACCGTTAATGCTCCATTGTAACACGCGTGTACACAAGTGCCTCACAATCCAGCATATTAGGTTCAATCAGCCCCCCGCCGCCGTCTGGAGCATCACGTTCACCTCCAGAAGGACGCTGATTGCCGTAGCTCCTGGTTTGCTGCTTCGTCATAATGTGACTCATTAGGAGCCTTTTCAGCACTCTGAGCGCTACAGATGTTTTTACATCAGCCAGCTGATTATTCCAGCCCGAAAGAACGCCGCGTGAAAACACCGGCGGGCGCCGAAACTGCCGATAAACAAGCAGCGACATTTACATTTGTATGGCAGCTCCACACAAAGAGGCAAAAATGACAAAAAATGGGGAACAAAACCAGCTCCTGGGAACACTTTGGCCCCCGAGACTGATGTTTCTGAAACAAGCTTCTGGTTTTGGTGGATGGCGCTGTCTTGATTTAGCATTTTAGCCAAAACTAGCACAAATCAGCAAGGGATAACGGTTGACCTCTGACCCTGATGTCAGGGTGTCTTCCACAGATTTTTGAGCACCTGTTGGGACATTTTCAACTTCATTTTCATTGATCGGAATGCTAAATTAGCTCTTTTAATCACGACTAGAAACAAATTAATGTTCGTTTCCATAATTGAGGGTTTTATCGTTGACACGTCTGTTAAAATCACGAACACTGGTGTTTATTGTTGACAGGAAATGGGTTGACAGCAACGAAATAAGGCAGCTGAAGCTGTGAAGGCGAGCGGAGCGGCACTAACAACCTTTATGAATGTGAGCAGCTGCAGCAGCGCCACAGAGGGCCGACGGCGAATATTGATAAGGATATTAGAGCCGATCAGGCTGGGTCCACACGGGCAGCGGGGTTAATTACAGAGAGGGATGCTGGGAAACAAACTTTAACCGGGGAGCTTTAAAAAAAGCTCTGCAGGTGAAGCTGCCGGCGCACAACTGCAGGAGGACGACGGCGGAAAACAAATCAAGGCAAACAGACAGCGAGCGGAATTAGCAACGAGGTCGTTTAAACTCGCTGTCGCTGCCGAACGGAGGGTTTAATTTCGCTTTGACGACTTTCCTCTTCGTTGCTGAAACCTGTCTGAGCTAGACAATAAAGTTTGCTCATTTTGACAAGAATAAAGGATAAATTCCTGCTATTAGCATCACGGTTTCCTCCGTGACCCCTGCTGTGAAGCTTCACCCAGCCAGGAGGATGCAAATCAAACACACCAACATTTATCGCTCTCATCTGACACCGGTGAAGCTAAATGAAATCTGGATGGGATCCCACTATAGTGCTAACTAATAACAGCGAGCACGCTCATTAGCATCCGGCAAAATGAGGGACGTTGTCGCGTCGTGTGTTTGAATATTCTATATTTAATTTCAGCCAAAAAAAAAAAGCTATTTTTTGGCGAAATGAATATGAAGCGGAGACATTTGAAGAGAAGGAAAATGAGTTGTGGGTTTTTGTTACAAATTTAAAAACGAAATGATCAAATAAGGGGCTCGGTTTCACTTCCTGCTGAAGCAATAAGCGCTAAATGAAACCCGATCGGCACAGCTAAACCTCAATTTGTTCTTCCGTGTTCTGAAGATCAAGTTTGGTGAGAATAATCCCAGAAGAACGTTTGTCCCGCAGGAACGTAGCTGCTAACCAAGCATGTTAAAATCTGCCCGAGCACAGACGCTAACTAGCTGCAGAGGTGACCCGAGACTCTATAAACCCGTACTTTTAATAGTTTTTTATATCGATTTGAACTATTGAGCATAAAATTGGCAATAAACTCGACGTTACTGAGCTTTTTTGTCATCACATTATTTAATCCAGTAAATTTGATGAAAAAAATAAAAATTTAAAAGCATTTCTTTAGGGGTTCTACTCTATGACAACTCCATTAAACCTTTTTAAAGCCTAAAATTAAAATCTAAAAGATGTTTTTAAAAATGTATCTGATTGTCAGGGATTAATGGATTATCTTCACCAGCACAGAAAAAAAGCCACCATATGTGAAAACCGTAATCTGGGATTTTGCCATGTACAATAAGCTGTTTTAAATAATACTTATTTATCATGGTGACACGCTAATGTTGACAATAGGGATATTTTTACAGAGTCTGTTTATGAATATCGACATAAAGCTGGTCGTTTACCATCTGTTTACTCGTTTGTTTTTTGAATACAATTTTCATCTGTTCGAAAGTCTTTAAGAAAGTCAAAGACGTTACGGTGGCCACCGAGGAACAAAATGGATTTTTTTAAATCCTCTCATCTGTTGTATTGATTATGGCTGAGTTGTATTGTCAGATACTGAATTTTTCATGCAATGTTTTGTTCATCTGTCGTAGAAAAAAGGTGAAATTTTACCACCGATGGAGGAGACACACATCGATATTTGACAAAAACAAAATGGGAGCCGTTGAAGGTTGTTGCTTTGATGCACTTTTTGTTGAAGTAAAATGAAACAGCAGAGTCTCAGAATTTGTATTTTCAGTCATTCTCACAGCAATCAAACCCAGAAATTAACATTTATCCTTGTGTACTAACTATATCTTACACATTTAAATTGAGGTCATCTGTTATTTTGTCCTATTGTCAATGTAAATGTTGCATTTCAAGTAATGTTAATGAGTCACCAGGAGGAAGTTTTTAAAAATCTATTCATTTATCTACATCACTTAAAAATGTCTAAATATTACATTTTGCTTTATTTTTGACTGTTATGACTGTTTGACATGTTATCTTGCTATTAAGTGAAATTAAATTGATGGGTTTTCAGATCGAAGAGAAAACAGAAACGATATTTTGTTCACTTTTGTTCAGATAATATTTTTCCTCCCCAATTGTTGGATGAACACGAACATTAAAGCACAGAAACGTTTCATCTTTAGGTTCAGTAGCGGGAAACACCAACACTTCCGGGTATTTTAGCGCTAAAATCTCTCCCGCGCATTGGCTGGATGGAGCGCGAGCCGGCACCATGGCCACCTATTGCCTGTAGGTGGCGCTCAGAGCGCGAGGGAGAGAGAGGCGGCTGTTCCACGCGCTCGAGCGAGCGCGCGAGAGAGGGAGAGAAGCATTTGTTTACTCGGTGTTTGTTGGGTAAACGTCGAGAAGACGTCGACATGTTGGTGGCCGGTTTGAACCGGTTGCGTAAACACTGAACGCTGCCGCCTCAACTTCAGCCCGCAGCGACCAGAAACAGCCCCGAACACGCGCAAAGTTGCGGGGTTTTTTCTTTTCTTTTTTTTTTAAAAAAAGAAAAAGAATACGTGACAGTGAGGGAGGAGAAACCGACATTTAAATAAATAAAAATGACAGCGAATGTTTGGAAATCCAGCGACTCGCTGCTGGGGTGGATGTTGGCCCCGCCCCCTCCCCGGTGGAGAGAGGGAGAGAGAGAGAGAGAGAGAGGGGAGGGGGGGAGCGCGAGGCTCTCCGACTCAGTGTGTCCGCGCGACCTGCTCCGTGCTGGACCGCGAGATTGACAAGAGTTTCAGGCGGCACGTCGGTGTCCGCAGTCGGCGTGGAAAGTCCCCGCCACCCGCTGGCCGGTCGCCCACTTCCGGAGCTGATCGCCCCGCAAACGCTCCCGCGTCCCGGGGCTCCGAGCGCCCCTCCACCGCCACCCAACTGTCCGCAGCAGCGGAGGTTGCTGTGGGGACTCCGGCGGTCACGGCACCTTTGACGGAGCAGCGGAGCGACCGCCCCCCCCCCTCTCCGCGTTCGGACGGGTGTCCTCCCGGGTGGGTCACGCCGCCCCCCTTCCCCCCCCGCGGAGGAGGAGAACGGACCTCCGCGCTGGTCACGACAGTGAACCTGGACAGAAATTGTGAAGGAAAATCTGAAGGAATAATTACCACCCCCGGCCTCTCTGGATTTCCCCCCCCTCTCGGATTGTTAAACTGTTAAATTGAGTTATTTTCTGTTGTTGTTGCCGGAGGCGGAGAGTCGCTGCACCGGGGAGGAGCGGAGCGTGTCGCCGGACCGGAGCGCTCAGAACTGGGGAGCCGCGGAGGTCGCACTCGGTCCAGGTAGGAACTTATTCCCACCGTGTTTAATGGCACCGTGCGTGTTTGGGATCGATACTCCACCCCGGGACGCAGCGTCACCGCGCCGCGCGGCTAAAACACGCACGGAAACGGCCCCGATCGAGTCACTTTATTTGCAATTCACTTCTACTTTAATTAAAAAGAAAAGGGCATTAATCTCCACGGTGACCGGCCGCGCTTTTTTCCGACTTGCTGGCAAATAAAAACACTTAAATCGGACGAGCGCTCATTTTCTGCTCTGATGGTGATTTTACGCATATTAATCTACAGTAACCATCGATCCGTATCGATCCCCCGCGATACTTGACTGCCTCCCGGCCACGAAACCCGGCTCCCCGTGGGTCCCGGTGCTTCCCCGGGCCCCAGGGCCCCAGAAGCCCGGTACAGTAGCTCCTGCAGCGGGGCGCGTTCCCAGAAAGTGCCGCTCGGCTCTGCTGGAGCGCCGCCGCAGCGGAGCTTCATTACGGCTCCGTCAAGAGTTTTTTTTTTTTGGGGGGGCTCTTGGGACGTGGAGAAGAATATAAAAGAAGAGGAAAAGAACACGCGGCGTGTCGCGATCAGAGGTTCGTGTTCCCGCTGTAATGTTGCAGCTAATCTGCCTTCAGGGACTCCATTTACAGCACAAATACAACAGCTCATTCATCCCAGCAGCCCATAAACCAGTCACACAGGGAGGGGGGGGGGCACGCCTCAATTTCCTCCTGTTTCTGTGGAACCCCCCCACCCGGGTCGTGGTGCACCTGTAGCGCCACACGCTTGTTTCTCCAGCTATATTGAGCCTAAACCCAAATAAAGGCGTGAAAGCGGCGCCGGGGGAAGCGGCGACGCTCCCCGTCCCCAGAATCTGGTCCGTCCGGTCCCTCAGGACGGTGCACCGCGTCCCCCCCCCCCCCCCCCCCCCCCCCCCCGCGCCGTGGCGGAGGGAGGGAGCGGAGGACGGGGGTGGCGAGGCCGGCGATTGACATGCACACCACGTCACCCTTCCCCTGACAAGGAGCGAGCTGTGGCGCCGGCTGTGGCCCGCTTCCTGCGTCTGAACGACACCCCCTCGGATCCCACAGCTCCTCACCACGGGAGCGGTTTCTGCTGTGACCTTTGACCCCCCCCCCTCCTTCCCCTGCCTCAGGTGCTTGATAAAATCTCCACCAACGGTCGTTCGCACCTGCGTTGGCGGCGCGTTTCGTAATAAATCTTCAGCAGGTGTTTGGGGTTCGAGCGAGGCCACGCGAACGCCTCTGGATCCTGCAGCTCCAATATTAATCTACTCCGAGAGGAGAGTGTCCGTGCTCAGTGGGTCCGGTTCTCTGGTTTCTGAGGGGGGGGGGGGGGGGGACAGGAAGAGGGACGGCCGAGCGCTAACGTCCATCACTGAAACTGGAGCCGGGGGAGGATGAGTGTAAGCTCCTCTCGCTAACAGCAACGCCATCGCAGAACGTTCCGCACGCTCAAATGCGCCATCGAAGGAGGCTGCCGTGACCATCACCTCTGGGGGGGGGGTCACCGAAACCAGGAAAGGGCGCTGGCGGCGGACGCTCGGCTGGAAACGCTCGTACGGAGCCGGCGCCGCGCTGCTGCCCTCACTTCCTGCGTGGAGCCGACGGGAACGAGGGTTCGAGACGCCGCGGAATATTAACGGCAGCTGGCGGATGAGCCGCGCCGCGCAACATCTGCTTTCCTTTATGTTCCCTTTTCATCCTCGCCTTTTGAACGCCGTCCCAAAAAAAAGAAGAAAAAAAAAAAAAAGCCAAAGACGTCGACTGACACCAGATCAGAGGGGGGAGCCGAGCGTTCGCCACATTCGCCCTCATAAATTACCGAAATGTCGCTCTCGCTTGGCGCGTTGTCCCAACAGTCGTTCCGAAATGCTTCATTTTAAATGAATGAACGACAAAGCTGATTTCCCTTAAAGACTCCGCCCGTGTTTACACCCCCGGCCGCTAGGTGGCGCTGTTCCCGCCACATCGAACATAATTGGAGTGAGGCGGGATCGCGCAGGTTCCTCTTGTAGCTCCGGACATTAGCCGGGATTAGGGAAACATTAGGGAAATGCTTTGCAACGCCACCTAGTGGCCAATCCGGCCGTCAAAGTCAGATGAAATGCAGATGGGTTTGATTCAGTTGCCGTGACAACAGCAGAAACTGTACATCTGCTCTCGAGTTGTTTGTCTCTTCCGCCACCTTCGCTAATATTTAAATCGGTCACTTCCGAGAAACGGGACGTTTTAAAGCGATTCTTTGGGATCGACCGGCTCTGAATTTGCTCCTCCCGTTTTAACCGGTTTGGGCGTTTGAGCGGCAGCTTCCTGTTTGTTTTCGCCCGCTCGCCGTCGTCTGACATATAGAATAAAGACGTTGCCGTGGATTTAAACCTGCGCCTGATGCCTGATCTTCACTTTATACCGTCCTGCTGTGCATCTGCCATCCACTCCCTTAATCCCCTTCTGCTGCTGCTTTTGCTGCCGCCAGCGGATCAGTGTGTGTGTGTGTGTGTGTGTGTGTGTGTGTTGTGTGTGTGTGTGTGTGTGTTGTCTAGAAAAGGTTATATGTTTAATGATCCTACCTCAGTGCCTCTGAGCAATCACCACAGCAAAATTCTACGCATGTGATGTTTGTTCTGTTGGGAGTTCGCTGCTTCGACACGTTAGCCGCTGCTAGCGTTAGCGCTGTTAGCGTTAGCGGTGAGGGGTGTTTATGGTGTGTGAGTGAAAGTGTGTTATTGGGCCGCAGCAGCAGGAAGAGCTGAGCCCTCAGGTCCCGGAGACAAAAGACTGGAACCATCAAAACCAGTGAGTCAGCTGGAGCTGCACTTCCTGTTTGACGGTGAAACGTCCGCACCCCTCCCCCCTCCCCCGCACACACACCTGAGAGTTCCACGTGCTGTTTACACAAGGTGTGGGCGCAGGTATGCGGCACCTGCCGACGCGCATGAAGGCGACGCCGTTGCTGGCCAACGCTACTGAACGCTAACGTTTAAAATGGAGTCCAGGCCACCAAATATGAACAGGAAGGTTTGGTGAAGGTAGCACCAGCGATGAAACCCGTTCCTGGAACCTCCTGGAGCCCCCTGGAAACCCCTGGAACCTCCTGGAGCCCCCTGGAAACTCCTGGAAGATCTGATAACATCAGACGTGTCGTCACTGCTGATCA
>NC_079528.1:8289239-8294239 GCF_003711565.1 Takifugu flavidus | reverse complement strand
ACTCGCTCTGTAAAGGAGCGGAACGGCCACTTTAGCATATTTTAACCTGCTTCTTTAGCATTAGCATCCCCCTCACGCTCCGCCATCCCTGAGAGCAGCTCCGGGATTATTCCAGTTTGATCCCAACCTGTTGAATCCAGAGGGGGCGTTGTTTCCGTTCAAATGTCGCTCGCCCTGATTGGTCCACTCGTGTCTGCGACGTCATCCTGGTAATGATTAACCACCGTCACATTCGGCCGGTTAATTATCGTAACACTGGTCGCTGGATTATGGGGACGTGAAATCTGGTTCCTCCTCTCATCAATAACAACCAGATGTTTTGTTTGACGATGTTTCTCCTTTAATTAGCGGATCCTGGGAAGGCAGCAGGTGTGGGAACCAGCCGGCCTGGCTGGTTAATGGTTAACTAGCACGAGCTGTCGGCTGGTTAATGGTTAACTAGCACGAGCTGTGTTCCCTGGAACACGGTGGCCTTTGGAGGGCGGCGGCTCTGCGCTCCAGAACCGCTCGATAAACGCGGTCAATGATTCACCGCCGTTGGGTGGCGTCCGCCGCTGAAAGGGGGCGGATCAATGGGCCGGCAGGAATCAGCACTTCGCTCGGGTGTTTCCTTTAACCTGTCGGGGGGGGAGGACGGCCCAGCGGGTCACTGACCGGTGAACCGTAGCAACTGACCGGTGAACCATAGCAACTGCAGGTTTATCCTCCACTGACCCGTTCCCGTAGATTACACTTAAAACCGGAACAACGGTCTCTGGGATGCTGCTCGTTTCATGAGGACGGTGGATTTTGGGACGTCACTGGACCGATCCGGTGGTGCCAGGAACTATTTTCCTTCCGGCCGGTGCCCCCCCCCCGACGTTAAAGACCAGAGTTGCATCACTTCCAGGATAAAACCTTCCGAAGGAGCCCGTGGATGACGTCCACCATGACCCACATTCCTTTAACAGCAGTTTCGCGAGATGCAATTAAAAAGTAATCCGTGTTCGGTGGAAGCTCCCGCTAACGAGAACATCCTCTTGATATTCTGCTGACGGACAGCGCCTCCTAATTGACTAATTACCTCTATTTGCTTTGGGTTGGGGGTGCGTGGCGCCAAATTGTGGCCGGTGTTGGTGTCCTCCGCCGCCTCCTAATGGGCCCGGAGGAGCTGAGGCTTTTCTGCTAATGAGAGGAACATTAACATTCACTCTTCTGCCAATTAGACGTCAATGACCCGCCGCAGAGCCTTCAGACGCCGCTGTGCTGGCGAGCGTGCTCCGCTTTGATCGCCCGTTGCGTTCCAGCGGTTCCTCCCCGCCGCCACGGCAACACCAAGGGGTTTGTAGTTTTCCATCTGTGACGCTGGGAGACCCAGAAGGGCAGCGGGGCTCCAGCAGAACCCGTCTGAACGGTCTCAGCATCCGTGTGTCCAGGCACCAGGTGTTTAAAGCTCCGCCCCCATTTTATTATCGTCCTGGTCTACAAGTCCCCCATTAGGACAGGAGTTAACGAAGGTTGACTTCCTGTCTGAAGCTGAATTAATCCCAAGGTTGATGCCCTTCTCCGCCCCCCCCCTTCGCCCCCCTCCGACCCCCCTCCATTCCCCTCCGCCCCCCTCCGTCCCCTTCGTCCCCCTTCGTCCCCTTCGTCCCCCTCCGTCCCCTCGTCCCCCTCCGTCCCCTCCATCCCCCTCCGTCCCCTTCGTCCCCCTCCGTCCCCTTCGTCCCCCTCCGTCCCCCTTCCATCCCCCTCCGCCCCCCTCCGTCCCCTTCGTCCACCTCCGTCCCCTTCGTCCCCCTCCATCCCCCTTCCATCCCCCTCCGCCCCCCTCCGTCCCCTTCGTCCCCCTCCGCCCCCCCCCGTCCCCCTTCCGTCCCCTTTGTCCCCTTCCGTCCCCTTCGTCCCCCTCGTCCCCCTCCGTCCCCCCTCCGCGCCCCCTCCGTCCCCCTTCCGTCCCCCTCCGCCCCCCTTCCATCCCCCTCCACCCCCCTCCGTCCCCTCCTCCCCCTTCGTCCCCCTTCGTCCCCCTCCGTCCCCCTTCCATCCCCCTCCGCCCCCCTCCGTCCCCTTCGTCCCCCTTCGTCCCCCTCCGTCCCCCCTCCGCGCCCCCTCCGTCCCCCTTCCGTCCCCCTTCCATCCCCCTCCGTCCCCTTCGTCCCCCTCCGTCCCCTTCGTCCCCCTCCGTCCCCTTCGTCCCCCTCCGTCCCCCCTCCGGCCCCCTCCGTCCCCTCCTCCATCCCCCTTCGTCCCCCTCCGTCCCCCTCCGCCCCCCTCCGTCCCCTTCGTCCCCCTTCGTCCCCCTCCGCCCCCCTCCGTCCCCCTCCGCCCCCCCCCCGTCCCTCTTCCGGCGTCTGAAGGCTGTGTAGAAGAACAAAGATCTCAAAGGTTGTTGTCTCCTCCCGCAGGTCCGAGCCAACGACGCAGACACGGGGATCAACGGCGAAATCGACTACAGTCTTCATCAGGCCTCCGATACCGTTCAGAGGCTCCTGCGCATCGATCGCTCTACGGGCATCATCTACGTCAAAGGCCAGGTGGATCGAGAGGAAGAGAACTTCCTCAAGTTCTTCGTGGTGGCCAGAGATCGTGGACCAAGCTCGAAGAGCTCCAAGGTCTTGGTGACCATCATTGTAAAGGACCAGAACGACAACTCGCCGACCATCGAGATCCGGGGTATCGGCTTAGTCATGCACCATGAAGGCGTGGCCAACATCTCCGAGGACATGCCCGTTGGCACGCCGGTGGCCCTGGTCCAGGTATCGGACCGGGACGAGGGGGAAAATGCCATCGTGACGTGTGTGGTGGCCGGAGACGTTCCCTTTCAACTCCGACCTGCCAGCGAGTCTTTAAATGACCGGAAGAAGAAGTACTTCCTGCAAACAACGACTTTGCTGGATTACGAGCGGATAAAGACTTACCGGATCGAGATCGTTGCCGTCGATTCTGGCAACCCGGCCCTGTCCAGCACCAACTCCCTCAAGGTCCAGGTCACAGACGTGAACGACAACATTCCGAGTTTTTCCCCCACGGTTCTTTGGGTGGACTTTGCCGAGGGGAACTACCCGGGCGACAAGGTGCTGGACGTGATAGCGACCGATGCCGACAGCGGCTCCAACGCCGAGCTGTCCTACAGCATCGTTGAGCCCGCCGCCATCGAGCTGTTTGAGATCGATGCGAACACCGGAGAGGTCCGCGTGAAGACCTCGCTGAATCGGGAAGAGAAGGAGCACTACAAGTTCCACGTGGCCGCAGCAGATAAAGGAGTTCCGAGTAAAACCGGAACGGCAACGGTGGAGGTCAATGTCCTCGACCGCAACGACAACGACCCCAAGTTCATGTTGGACGACTACAGCTTCTCCGTCATCGAGAACATGGCTCCTCTCAACCCCGTCGGCGTGGTGACCGTTACCGACAACGACAAAGGGGAGAACGCACAAGTGACGCTGTTCGTGGAACCAGACAACGGAAAGTTCGTCATCCAGAACGGAACGGGAACCATCCTGTCCAGCATCTCTTTTGACCGTGAGAAGGAGAGCACCTACACCTTCCGCCTGAAGGCCGTGGACGGCGGCGACCCGCCACGGACCTCCTACGTGGGCGTGACCATCAACGTACTGGACGAAAACGATAACGCGCCGTATGTCACCAAGCCGTCCAACTCCTCCTTCACGCACCTGCTACCCGGCACCCTCCCAGACACCCCGGTGGCGGTGGTAGAGGCCGAAGACATCGACTCTGGACTCAACGCGGAGCTGGTCTACACGATCACGGGCGGAAACCCGTACGGCCTCTTCCACATTTTGCCCAGCAGTGGGGAAATCATGCTGGCGCAGAAGTTCGCCGGCAGCCACAACGGCCTCCATCGCCTGGTGGTGAAGGTCAGCGACCGTGGGAAACCTCCTCGCCACACCACCGCCCTGGTCCACGTGTTTGTGAACGAAACAAAGTATAACGTGTCCCTGATTGAGGCTCTGGTCGGACACAGCCTCTACACCCCACTGGACAGGGACATCGCCGGGGACCCCAACTACGCCCTCAACCAACAGAGCAACATCCTCTACGGCAGCCTGGCCGGGATCGCCGGCGTGATCCTGGTCATCGTGGCCGTGATGATCTTTAGACATCGGCTGCAGAAGGACGCGAAAAGCGGCTACCAGGCCGGCAAGAAGGAGAGCAAGGACCTGTACGCCCCCAAGCAGGGCCCCAAAAACGGGAAGGGCAAAAAGAGCAAGAAGAGCAAAGTGCCCAAACCGGCCAAGCCGCTGGAGGAGGACGAGGACGCCAGCCTGCAGAAAGGCCACAAGTTCAACCTCATCAACGAGAACATCAACGACAGCCCCAGGATCCACCTGCCCCTCAACTACCCCCCGGGGAGCCCCGACTTGGGCCGCCACTACCGCTCCAACTCCCCGCTGCCGTCCATCCAGCTGCAGCCTCAGTCGCCCTCGGCCTCCAAGAAGCACCAGGCCGTGCAGGACCTCCCCGCCACCAACACCTTCGTGGGGACGGGGGACAACAACTCCACCGGCTCCGACCAATATTCGGATTACAGCTACAAGGCCAACCCGCCCAAATACAGCAGCAAACAGGTAGGCGACTACGCTAACATGTACCACAGGGACATTTATTGGACCAACCGGGTGTGGTAGTCACCGGGACTTGTTTGGCACTGCCCACCCCCCCATTCCCCCCCCCCGGCACAGTTCCAAACGGGCCATTTTTCCTTTTTTTTACACTTTGTTTTTATTGTTCACCATTTGTCTGTTTTCTCACCCCCTCACAGCATGAACAGTCACCCGGGGGGGGCACAAACGTGGGTTTTTTAATGATTAACCTCCTCCAGGGTCTCGGAACCATTTGGTTTGTGTTGTTTGTCTTTGTCGCTCCGCCAGACTCACAAAACCGACGTTAGCGACGGAAACTGAAGTGTAAAACTATCAGAACCTCATCACTTTTTGTCTTTAATTTAATCTCCTGTCTTTGATTTTATTTTTTTATTTATGTTTTGATTCTTTTGG
>NC_079528.1:7636739-7649239 GCF_003711565.1 Takifugu flavidus | reverse complement strand
CGTCCTCAGCGGGACAGGATGGAATCTCCGGCCGCACGCGTGCGAGGTCAGATGGATTATTTTCCCGTAAGCGTTTAAAAGTGCTCTGGCAGTTTTTAACCTGCTGCTGATGTCAGGTTTGGATCCAAGTTTGACGAGGAGCCGGGCCATGTCGGGTTTGGCACCATCTCCTGTTCAGAAGCCACACTACAGAACCGAGACAGGAGATAAATCCATGCAGAGAGGACGAGGATGAGAAACAGAGGGGAGACGGTGGGCAGAAGACAAAAGCAACAACAAACGCTTTGCTTTCGTTCCACTTAGCTTTGATTCAAGCAGCAACCTTTAGCTTTGGTACTTTCAGCAAGGAGATAATCACTAACAGTTTATTTGTTTTGATTAAACCATCGTATCCTCCCACAACAGTGAACCCGGGGTGGGGGGGGGGGGTCTGTTGTGATACCGTGCGTGTCGTGATTTGTCTTTGCAGTTGTGGGTAAATATCGTTTAGATCTATGAAACATAAATATATTCATGGCTAACAGCTCAGAAGCGCTGCACGAGACAACACGCCCCGAAAAAGATACTTGGAAACAGCCACAAAAATGGGAATTTTGCATTTCTTAAAAGAAAAACAACTTTCAGTTGAGTAGAGTGGACCTCACAGAGTCGTGTTTATCAAACTGATCTACTAAAGTTCGTCCTGTTGCTTCGCCTCATGAACTGCAGGATAAAAATCTGCTTCCGTTTTTCCGGGTTTTTGCAGGAACTGAGGGTAACTTCAGTCTAAAGCCAAGAGGCTCGACGTGGTGTCCAAAGACCAGAGTTCTCAATCCATCTAAACCCTTAAAGTACGCGATGCAACCACTGAGGGCACAGAAGCCCCGCCCCCCTTCCCCACACAGGATGTTGTCAATGAGCTTGGTGCCAGATGAAACCCTCAGTGTTGCCCCGTCTGTGCCCTAACAGAACAGAACAATTAGTCAGGTGGTTTTAATGTAGCGGCTGATTGATGAGTGTTGACTATAATCACCGTTTTGGTTTAGCGTGCCAGCATTTGCCAAAAATGATGCTTCGGTCGTTGAAATGCAGAGATTTTCTGCTCCTTCAAGATGTCACCACCCAGCTTATGTTATTTCCTTTTTGGAAATGTGTATTGACAGATAGCACAATTATTGGGATGAAAGGAAAAAGATGGGGAGAAAGCTGTGGAGTCTGCCAGGCTAACCGTCCCTATACAACACCGCGGTGGAAGTTGACATGTCCTTGCAGCTCACATTCTCTTGCCTCCGGTTTCTTTTCACCTCTTAATCTGATAAGAGCCCAGTCGGGAACTTCTGGTCCCAAACAAAGACCCATCTGGCAGTAATCTCAGAGACTGTAAGCAGCTAGCATAAGTTGAGGCCCGGCGCACATTATGGCGTAAACAAATAGGCCATTCAGTGAAACAACAAACCGAAATGATCTGGAATGAAGCCATCCGCGGGATCCACAAGGCAAACTGAAAGGATAAAGAAGCAAAGACGGGGACGCCCCGAGTGTATTCCTGTGTTGTTTTTGTGTGATCAACTGCACAGACAGCTGCTTGTCAGGCACGCCGACAGCAGGCCCCGCCCACTGGACGGGCTGGACAAATATCCCCGGTGGTGCTAATCAATCACCACAGCCCGATGCTGGCGGGTCAGAGGTGAGCGCGGCTGACTGGCGCGACACAAAAGGAAAGAGGAAGTCTGAGAAGGTTTGGGGGGGGGGGTGAGGTGAAAAGGAGCAGAAGAGCCAGGAACTCTCAGTGTGTGTGTGTGTGTGTGTGTGTGTGTTGGGGGGGGTGAAACAGGGATGGATTTTTAGATTCAGACACCTGCTGCACCATGTTGTCTGTACGTGGGGAACACAGGTTCACCACCACTGTGACGTGAAGGTGGGAGGAAGCGCAGGCTGCTGGGTTTGTCCTCTGTTGTCCATTAGCTCGGATGTGATTCACCGCCGCTGGTCACATTCTGTCCTGCTGTCGCAAAGACCTGGTGACGTTTGTTAGCGAGGAAATGCAAAAAAGGGAGGAAGTTGGAGGACATGCAAGAGGACAGGATGTTTCAGCCGTAAAGGCTGCAGGATGAAGGAGAAGAAGGGTACAGCTGGAACGTAGAACCAGCAGGAACGCGCTCCAGAAATGGGAAATATATATAGATGTTCTCAGTTATCTGATGTTAGCAACAGCTGAAGCCCCCCTGGAGCCCCCTCAATGGCTTCATTGACACCCCATGCCCCATTAATCTTCATTTGTCCCATCATATCCTGTCATTGGTATGGAAACGCTCAGACATCTCCCACATCAAGCGGAAGTGTCGCTGGGTACGAGGCAGTAAAACCATCCAATCTAAGGGGCAAAGGTGGGGAGGGGGGGTTATAAGTGTCCATTTGTCAGTCACTCAATGTATGCAATGCATTGTTTAGTTAAATGAGCCTCTTTAACAACCACAAACACACACAAACACGCTCTCACACTCGGTGGGGGGTACAGGAAGGAGGAGGTAATCTGATTTCTCAGCTGCCCAGGAGACCACTTCCTGAGAGAGGGACCAGCTTGTAGAGAGGTCTCCCCATCTGTCCATCCAACCCCCCCCCAACACACACACACACACACACCACACACACACACACAACACACACACACACACCACACACACACACACAGTCGCAGACCTTCTGCCGCTCCTCATCTTACACAGTTTTATCTTTCTTCAAATCTGAACGGGGACATTAGGAGTAGCATAACGAGCAAACTTTAAGATCTTAATTAATTCCTATTCACAACTTTGGGAAATTCACCCATTAGTCCACATAGAACATCTTTGACTCTGGAATTCTAGCACGTTCCCTCACATGAACTGATCCATTCCAGCTGGATTTGACCTTTTAAGAATGTTCAAACGCATTTTGGCCATTTAGCTTTACTGCCCTAGTGGAGTTATATATATATATATATAGCGTATATATGTGCGTGTGTGTGTGTGTGTGTGTGTGTGTGTGTGTGTGTGTATTTACCTGTGAGTTTCTAAATACTCATAAATGTAACAACAAACAGCACTTTTAACCAGAACGTAAGGAGAAAGGAAAATAAAAAGCAGAACTTTCCTGTGTTCTTCCTGACAAAGGCCAGGCTCCGTCTTTGATCAGCACTCAGGAAATTTCATTAGGACGGAGACGGGAGGATAACAGAGTAAAGCGGGCTTTTATAGATGGGAAGAGGAAGAGAAGGAGATAAAAGGGTGGAACAGAAAATGGATGCGACGGATTAAAGAAGACTTATGGAGGCATCCTTGTTGCCTCAAAACGCTTCAGATGGGAAGAAGAAACGGTGGTTTGAGTTAATGAAAAGAATTCTTTTGCTGCTAACGTTTTTCCACCCAGCCCAAAGTGGACGTCCAGAACGTCAGGGGAAAAACTGAACCGACGGGCTGAACTCTGGGATCTGCCACAGTTTCAGGTGAATGAAGCAGAGACAAAAGACACTTATCTTCTAACTGAAATAATAAACACATAAATATGGCTGCATATTGGAAAAGACAGCAACAGGAAATCCAAAGAACCATCACAACTAATCCAGAAGCTCCAAAGAGGAAGCTGAGGGAGCATCAGGAGAGGCTCCACCACGACAGAATGGAGTGAGCGACCTTTGACCTTATCAATCACGAACAACAGAGGAAGGGAGGGAAAGAGGAGACAAGACAGGCAAACACACAACATCCTCTTATCAATCATGGACCAAAGAGGAGGAAGGAGAGATAAAGAAAACGCGCCGGCGTCTGTTTACCTTATCGATCATGTCAGGGCGGTTGGTGGCTGCCAGCACGGTGACGTCCCGGAGCTGCTCGACACCGTCCATCTCTGTCAGGAGCTGAGCCAGGACCCGGTCGCCGACGCCGCCGGAGCCCGACGAGCTGGAAGGGGTGGACGGGAACACAAGACAGATGAGTGGAAGTGGCGGAAAGAAAGAGAAACTGATGAGGAGATGGAGGTGTGGGAGAACGGCTGAATGGGACAATGAAGGGAGAAGAGGGAGAGGGAGGCCGGTGAAGTGGTCAAAAGCAGCAAATAAAGGAAATTAGCAATGATGAATCGGGACGACTTGGAGGGACGATGGATGAGCTGCCTGGTGGGAGGACAGGGAGAGCGTGTAGCGGGAAATAAATGACGGGGACGACGGTCCAAAGGAAGATTATGAATAGGTGGGAAAGGACAAAGGGAAAGCTGAAATGAAGGTGTGCTGTGAAGGAGGAAACGGATGATCCGAGAGCGAGTTCTGACTCTCAGGACGAGCTCATTCATCAGCCATATTTACTTTATTACGTAAAGGTGATGAAAAGGGGCCAGTTCCCGAGATGGAACGTTCGAATTTCCCGTTAACTCGGACGCCGTGGCGCGTTCTTTCATTCCAATATTTCTTTGTGATTAAAAAGACTTTGGCAGCGGAGGCCAGCTTTCCTGCCAGCAGACACGGGAATACGTCAACCTGCTCGCGAGGCGGAGGTTAACGAATGAGCCCTCGGACTCCTCGCGAGCTCGGAGCTTCGCCATCGCTGGGAGAACGTCTGAGCAAACAGGCCGCCAGCGTGATGAGGTGGCTCCACGCCGCCTGGTAACGAATCTGACAACGGCGATCTTATCATTGTTCCAGAAGAAAGAGTTTTTATCCATAACACACACACACACACACACACACACACACACACTGGTGACAGGAGCAGCGGAAGTGCCAAACATCATTAGCAGAGAGGCTGCAGAGGAGCACAAAGGAGCTCTGTCACTGAATTATGAAGGGATAGAAAGAGGGGAGGAAAGAGGGGGAGAAGAGGGGGAGAAAGCTGGACGGAGGGCAGAAGGATGGGAGGTAAAGGAGGACAGACGGGGTGCGAACAAGAGGAGCAACGAGGTGAAAGGAGGAGAGGATGAATGAGAGTCTGGGGTGTCATCTAAGGAGAGGACGACGGGAAGAATGATGGGAGGATGACAGACGAGTGTTTTGAGTTCTCAGAAATCAAATTTGTCATTTCCAAACTCAACAATCCGCCTTTCTGCTGCCGTGACTGCATCTTCTGCGGTTCCTCTCTCAACACTTTATTTTCATTTCACTCATCCTTCCCTTCTCTCGCCATCATCCCTTCTCCTTCGTGTCTGCTTTTGCCTCTTCCTGTCCTCCTTCCGCCTCCTTCCTTTCAACCGGCGGCGGTTTTGGGCCGGTGGCAGGTAGGCTGACAGATTTACAGGTTCTCCTCGCCTCCCGCCTCCAGAGGAAAGAACTCGGCAGAGCTCGTCTGCGTGTGTCGACACTTTTCTCTGAACGTTTTGGCCACTTCATTGATTAAAGATGGCAGGAAGTCGGCCTGATAAATAAACTTTATAGATCAGTGTTAAGTGCGGGTTTTTCAACTGGCGTGTGGCCTCCGGGCACGGGTTCAGGTCCGAGTCTGACGGGCGGCGTGGCCCGGTGAGAACCGAACGCCGCTGGGAGCAGAACCGGTGGAAAACAGGGGATAAAAGCGCAAAAACTTAAAAGAGCAAAGAAAGATTCGAGCAAAGTTCCAGTTTCCTCTGGAAAACGCGTATTTTCCGTCTCTGCTGGAGTCTAAATTTGGAAGAGCTGTGCGAGACAGAGATAAGGGACAAAAATAACCTGCAAAATAGAGACGGGCTACGGGAAGCGAGCGCTGGTTCAGACGAAGTTCTGTCCGATGACTCTGGCGGAACAATCCGGTCTGTCAGAAAAGCTGCTCTTTGGCCTCTCTCGTACCCGGTTTCACGGACCGGTTCACCAGGAAGTATGCTGCATATTTGGCCTTCCCCATCTGCTGCGGACGGGCACAATGAAGTGTTTGTCTGTCCCCGGCCCGCGTCCCCTCCCTCACCCCCACCGCCTCCACCCCGTCCTCTTTCCTTTAAGCCACAGATGTTCCCAGTGCCATCCCACTGAAACGCCTAAGGACAAGGCCGTGTTTTGTGTCCGCCAGTGGAGAAAAAGCCGCGGAGAGTCCGAGGGGACGCCATGGGAACCGATCGGCTGGCTCTGATAGGGCGTCTGCGTTCTGCGCCCCAACAGTTCAGGGGTGAATCCGAGCGAGATCGGGAGGAAGGCGGAATTAAGCAAGACCGCAGAGATGACTGGGCGCTTGTCATCGCCGAACAATGGCTGAACACAGCGGCGCGCGGCGGACAGTAGCGTTGCTGGGAAGTCGGCGATCGGGATTTTCCAACAGGAAGTGGGACTGGGGTGGGCAGGGAGAGCGGATTTCTGTAGCTCCACTGAGAAGTGCCGCTTCAACATACGCACCTTCCTCTTTCACTGGCGAGAGCGTCGATCTCGTCGAAGAAGACGATGGAGGGAGCGACGGCCCTCGCCTTCCGAAACACCTGCAGACCAGCGACAATAGAAAAGAGGGAAGCAGAGCGAACTTTAGACGGGGACACCTATGATTCATCCTGGGCACAAACACGTACAGGAAATACAGCAGCCATTAATGCCGCCGGCTACGTGACGGTCCGTCCGCTTGTGACGTCAACGACTAAATATACCAACAAAGGAGCTTTAGCTGGGAAAGACAGTCGGGGCCGTATGACCACCATTACAAACATTCATTATTAGAATGATGCTTTTGTTCTCAACATCAACCGTCATCAGACCCTGGGGGGCCTGGGTCCCCTGAACAGCTTAATAAGGGTGGGAACGTACCTCTCTCACGGCTCTTTCGGACTCTCCAACATACTTGCTCAGTAATTCTGGACCCTAAAAAGAGACCAGAAATACACTTGATAAAAGGCAGCGACTGAGCTTCGGTGTGATGAAGTGCGCCAAAGTTCTTGGACCTAGATGTGTTTGCTCTGGAAGTGGGGAGAGTAAGGAAGCTAAATGAAATGTATGCTGTTTGGCTGCCACTTGCAGTCAGCAGAGGCAGGAATGTTCTGCGGAACATGTGAGCGAGCGTGTACTCGAAGACGAGGAAGAAATCCTTCCATGGCTGTTCAGTTGCGTCAGGCCTGTTTTTCAACATTAACGGTTCCGCACCACAGGTTACCGGTCTCTCCACTCTAATTCCTCCCTTTGCTCACGAGCAGATAAACATCCACTCAGGCCTCACAAGAACTTCCTCCCCTGCAATCCAGCCTTTCAACACCTCTGGGCCAACAGAGGAGACGACACTTAACTCCCAGCCCTTTTGTCTCCTGCTATAAGTGTGGTGGTTGACTCATTAATCCTGGGCTCCTCTCTCTGGGCCGGACACGATGAGTCTTCAACCCTTGACGCTGCACGGATGCGTGGGCCCGAGAAGCAGCGGCGGGCGGAAGCCGAAATCGACAAGATGATAATAGGGCCTTTTCACACAGAGGAACGAGGCCGAGCCTCGACGTATCCCCGTTTAGATCTGGATAACACATCTGGGTCGGTGCAACTGGTGCGCTGGGAGAACCCGACAGTGCTGCTGCAGCTTTCAGCAGGAGGGGCGGGATGCTTTCAGCCGTTTGGTGGAGCACACATCCACAATCTGCAACACCAATGTCCAATCCAGCAGCAACAACTTGTTTTTAAATAAACACCATGGAACCAAGTCTGCTAATCCCCCCCCCTCCAACCACACTGAGCTCAATGACCCCGACGAGAGGTTCTGTCGAACCCATCGCGTTTCACACGACAACAGCTTTTCACACCAGAAATCCGGCAGGTTGATCAATCAATCACTGTCGACCGAGGCTGATCGATGGAGGTAAAGGGGTGATTAATGGGAGGGGACAAAGGGAGAGGTCAAAGGTGGGGGGGGGGAGCTTTCCGCAGCGGGAGTAGGACAGTCAAGTTTAGAAAAGGGGTTAAATACAATTTTATTTAAAGAGAAAAGAGAGAAGAGGATGATAAAGAATTTAAAAACTCACTTTAATGGCCAAGAAGTTGAGGCCGCTTTCATTGGCCAGGGCCTTGGCTATCATGGTCTTGGAGCATCCAGGAGGTCCATAGAGCAGAACGCCTTTGGGAGGCAGGATCCCCATGCGGGTGAAGGCCTCGGGATGCCTCAGGGGCCACTCCACGGCCTGCTTTAGTTTCAGCTTCACTTCTTCCATGCCGGCTACGTCAGACCAGCGGACCTGAAGAGAAAGAATTTTTGATTCCAAAGGACAGAAATATCAACTTAGAATTGAAAAACAGGTCCTGACAATTAAAAAAAATGTAATAATAATATATAGTTAACTAAAAGACCTGATCTGACCTCTTTCTGATCTTTAGATCACAAAGTTCTGACAGGCAACTGTTTGAGCGGCTGCTGTTGTCAGATGCATCTGTTATGTAACCCCACAGAGGACGTTTTAAACCTCCTGACCCAAGAAAAACTGCAGAGAACTGCGAGTTCTTCCAGGCTGCTGATGGTCAGGAGGAGGAATATGGAAGCATATTTGGAAGGAGAGGGAGGAACTGAGGGTTCAGGTTAAATCGGGGGAACTGTGGATGGAAAGAACGAGCGACAGCTGCATGTGTGACGGATGGACGGGTGGAGAGAGGAAGGAAGAGTCCGGAGGTGATGAAGCAGACCAGAAGAGATGCCCTCATCTAAAAATCCTTCAGGATTTCTTGCAGTTCCTTTCTTCAACGCCCCCCCATCTCATCTATCGATCACAGAGAAACATCAGATGCTCAATGCTGAACAACACAAAATGCAAGAATGCTGCTTTAATGGTACTTCAACCCCCCCACACCCCCCACCCCCACTCCCACTGCACTCTCTCTTTTACTTGACCCTCGTTATCACAACATCTCTTCCCCTGTTCATTTCATCCTCTCTCCCCACTCTCCCTCCCGTGGTAACACATCCCAGGCCACCGGCGCCGTCTCCAGGGAACCGAGCACCTAATGGAAACCTGGCGCCAGGCCACATACTGTAAATACCGAACAATTTATGGACAGTGTTGGGGGGGGGGGTAGATGAGATGGGGAGATAGGCCGGAAGCAAGAGAGAGAAGTGGAAGGCCCCAGAGGGATGGAATGAAATATAAAGTGTGGAGAGATAAAAGCAGGGGGGAGACAGGCTCATTGAGAAAGAAATGGAGGAAACAGGTGAGGAGGAGGAGGAGGGCTAACGAGACAGATGAAGAATGAAGAGGGTCCTGTGGTCTCAACCACAGGCTACAACACTGATGTGATACAGTTACCGACTCGATGGCAGGAGCCTCTAACATCCCACAGAGGTCGTCAATCACTGGAGAGAAGCTTCCACTGAAGGCACCTAAAGGACTCTCAGACGGCGAGAAGCCAGATTCTCCGGGCTGATGGAACCAAGACTGAATTTTTGGGCCTTAATCCTAATCATCAGTGAGCAGGTCAGGGTTGAGGGAAAGCTGAACATTTAAAGATATATTGTCTGAACCCGCACGAGCTCAGGCTGGGAGAGGACTCCAGTGCACCAAAGAAACCGAAGAAGACTGGAAGTGCTGCTTTGTCATTCTGGGGTGTTGAGAACGCAGAGATTTGGTTTTTCCAGTTCACCACGAGGCCACAGCTTCACGAAGAGAGCGAGCGATGAAAAATAAACGCAACGTCGGGGGGGGATTCCGTGCAAGTCGAAGGTAAAGCGGGACATATTTATGTCCACCATCACTCGGGAGGAGCAGCAAACCTTCAGCTGCTGAGGTGAAGAGTTTTTGGTGCCTCTCCTGAGCTCGCACCCACCAGCTGTTTGGGATGAGGGTGAAGCAGACGTGCAGGGTCACACTGAAGCCTCCTCTCTTCTCTTCTGGTAGAGTCTCATCATCAGACGCTGCTTTTAATCATGAAAGACGAGCATTTGTGGAACTGGAAGGCCGGTTTGGAAGGCTCACACCTTGCTGCGCTGTGTTCTTGTTCTTGCCTTCCTTTCTGTGTGAGACACAGTTATTATCTTTTACTGTTGTGTTCTGAACTTTACAAGAGGCCTCTGAGGCTCTGGTCCTTTGATGGGGTTGAGAGGAGGGTGAAGTGGTGGCGGGGTGTGTGTGTGTGTGTTTGGAGGAGAGGGGGGGGTTACACAGTCGCCAAATAAAATCATTAAAAACAGACTGGGGAGGAAGTTTATTTAGCAAAAACAAAAAGAAGATGGGGGAAGAAGGAGGAACTTCTCTAGAAGAGGAAGCGTCCCCGTAACAAAACAATCAATTAAAAAATTCCAACTTATTTACACACAAGTGCGACAAAAATCGAGAGGCATGATGTGCAGATTCGTGATCTAAGACGGGTTCCGAGGAAATTGAGGCGCGTATTCATCCGGCACCACTGGAAGTTTTCTATATAAAAGGGATTAGAAACAAATGTTTGCGCTCATGTGGATGTAATCAAGTCCGAGTCGCTGCGGCTGCCCTTTCAGCTCAGCTCTGCTCAGAGGATAAAACAAAAATCGAAACCCAAAAGTCTCTTCCAGGAACCGCCCGCAAGAACTGAACGTCTCCGAGTGTTGCGGAGAGAAGAGGGGAGAGGAAAGAAGGAGGGAGGGAGGGGAGGATGTTTCTTCTCCCTCTCCAGCTCCCTCTTTTTTTTGGCCAGGAACTGCCAGCGACCCGATCTGCTTTAAATTACCGGTGGAGGATGATGTTAGCCCTCTTCCTGTCCGTTATGTCTTGCACATGCAAACTCCAAAACATCCTGGAGTCTCACCGCTGTCCTCTCATCTCCTCCCTCTCCCTCCCTTCATCCGCTAAGAGCAGAGTGATTCATCTCCAGTGCAGCGGAGGGCGTCCACAGGGGTCTGCAGCCTGACCTCATCTTTAAAGTGCTGGAGATTTAGTGGTCCAAGAGTAATTACAGGATTTTGTAATTCTGGGAGGAAGTGAACGCAACACGGTTTCATCTCCGAAGCAAGCGGAACAAATACCAGATTTGATTTCCGTTTCATCTGTTCTGTGTTCTCACCACTAGAGTCCGCCAAGTCTTAGACGCCAGACCTGCCGTCCCCTCCCGAGGGACGGAGGACGTGCGACGGTGTCCACGGGTGGAATGTTTCTAAATCTTGGCGCTCCCGAGGCTCAACGAGACAGGTGTTAAAGGCGGAACAGCTCGTATAATACAGTCGTCCATCTCAGCACACTTTTGTCCAGATCCTGATTTGATCCTCCAGCTATTTTCTGAATTTACAGCATGTCACACCGGAGGCAATAAAGTTTTCCTCATTTCTTTTCCCTGCGCTTGGCTAACAGCGCACAACAGACACATTCTGGCACGTTTTCCGCTGTCATTTCTCTAAGCCTGGAAAGCCACGGTTTTCCAGTTTTGCTTCTTGCCTTTTACTCTCGAACCCAAAATAACTGCAGACGTCTCCTTTTTTCACCCCATTTCCCCCCATTTCAGGGGACTTGGAAGGAACCATCTTAGGGATTCGGGAACGGGCCGATGCGACCCTGAACTACGGGAAGAGCAACGATCAGTCAGAGGTGCGATTACCTTTGGAACGTCAACGGCCACTTCCCTCATGGCGCTGGGCTTCACAGCAGACATGGCCCACTGCAGGTCCTGCACAGTGATGCTGACTGCACCCTTCAGCTGCTTGTCTGACGGCTGCTGGGATCCTCCCATCGCTCGTCTCAGCGCGTGCAAGCCTGCAGAAAGATGGGCTACACGTTAAATACGACACCGGGTCAGAAAAATGGGGGGAACTGGGTTAGCTTCTAGAGTATAAGGCCAAATAAATGGCTGATGTACGTGGCTTCGGTGGCAAACGCAGAAATAGAGCGCCTCTGAAACATTAATATTTCTCTTTTCTGGTGACTAATCCTGATGTCAGAAAAAGCTGAAATTCGAAAGGTTTCCAGATGTGGTGGATGCGTGCTGCTGTACGAAAAAAGAACCTTCGCTAAACATCTGAGGCAGCAGACCTAAATCCACCAGGATAAACTGCACATACATCAACGTGGAGCGCGCAGAGCGTACATACCTCCACCAAATCCACGAATTAAGAGTTTTGGTGCAGCTCCAAATGAGGAGGTGAGGCCACCGCCGACATGGTGAACCCCATCACCGTGTAGTTTGTGTGTCATCGTGCATCCTACGCTCGTGTCTAGATGCAAAAAATCTCCTCTTTATGTGACCTGAAGAGGATAACGTGAATATGCACTTTCGCCACCAACAGGACAGGGGCGGAATTACAGTCATATTTCTCCATCTGTTATCCCTCTAAACGTCAAGGTGTTTCCAGCTTTGTGAAAGAAATTAAACCACTGAGATGAAAAAACACCACTTCTAACATTGGCCTCGATGTGCAGAGCTAAAACAGAGACATTTACCAGACAGTGTACGTGCAAAAAGGTCAAAGTGTTGCCATTGTCTCGTGCGGTGCGTCATTCCTCATCAGCACTAGCTTTCACTGCAGAAACTCAGGCTTGTACACGCTGTGATGATACACACCTCATGAATGCAAATCTCAAAATGAACACTAATTCCCCTTTTGAGAGCGGAAATATTTGGGCCAGCGGAGAAACAGGGAGCAGGCCAAAGGCAGGGGAAGAGCAGCTGAAGCGCTTAA